>NW_020328126.1:0-11899 GCF_001858045.2 Oreochromis niloticus | reverse complement strand
GGGTCATGGGAGGCCACCATAGCAGTCTCTTCAACATCATGACATCATCATAAATGCTGCTGGACTGTCTGATGGGCTGACGGTGAAAAGCGTCGGAAGGAAACAGAAGACATTTCAGAGGCTGCAGCAGATTTCTTTTGATTTGGGGCCTTTTTCAGCTTTATGGACAGAGCAGTGAAGATAAGTGACAGCAAAGCAAGGGAGAGAGAAAGGGGGCGTGGTCAGAATCAAGCCAGGCCAGCTGCTCCACCTCGGGCACATGGTCACCTGCTCATCCTAGTGAGCTCCACCAGCAGGCCTTTCACACAGTTTACACTGTCAAACACTGTGTGTGGACCTCAGCTAACAAAGGCTACATTTAAGTCTGACTCATGCTTTATATTGAGGCAGATTTTTACCTGTTTTTATTCCATCAGCAGCTCACATCATGAGCAGCTTTGACATAAAGACATCAAACTCAAGCTGACTTTAAACTGGATCTACTTTTAATACAGGGGCTCAAAAACAACCAACATCTTTATTATATATCAGACAGAAAGTCATCTCAAATGGAAAACAGCTTTATTTGGAATAATCAGCACTATCAACTGGTTTGGGATCTCCACCAGTTTCATGTCTTTCCAGCTTCTCCAACAAAGTTCCCTGTAAAATCAGCATCTTTATTGGTTTGATAGTGATTGATTATTCAGTCCCAACTGCTGTCATCTAAAGAACAAAATGAGTTTCTATGAGTCAAAAAGCTCCAGATGTTGTTCACAAAGAAAACAAAGATTAGGAACTTAAACACAAGTGTTTGGAGCCAAAATGTTCCACAGCTGCTCTTTTTGAAATGGCGGAGGTACAGTGGTGTCAACAGCACACTGTGGAAGGCAAATGTTCTTGTTGGATGAAACTTCATGAATCCTTTGTAGATTTGAGCTTTTGGAGCCTTTTTTTCTCTTCAGGTGTACAGAGGCTGAGGAGGCAGGTGAAGCAGGTGGAGCTGTTGTATGCTGGCAGAGGGTGGTCCAGTAACTCTGTGAGGTAGAACTGGATCCAACATTGTGGATGTGTTGATGTTGGAGCCATTAAGATTCTCTGCACACTGTAGGATTTCCCTGTGATTCACTGCGGGGCATTTGGATCTGTCAATGAAACTCTTCATATTGTGTTTGACACCAGTTTATAGAAACAGACAAATGTGTCATGCTTTTGTTCGGCTCCACAAATATACACATTGTTCATTGGTTGGACTTTTGGAAGGAGACACATTGAAAATCATGTTAATAGATCTTGTTGTTTCTGTGGATCCGACACAGAGAGTGACTTCAGACAGAAGCGTGGAAGAGATTTTAGAGGCCGTGTGTGGCAACAGGAAGTTTCGTTATGTTGCTGATCTTCCATGTGGAAAACAACACTGATGTTTGTGAAGTTCACAATGATCATTGTTCTGACAGTTTTGAGTGGGAACAGTTCAAACTGAGAGTAGTGGGAGTTATTTACTGATTGAAACAAGCTGAATGTTTTCTGTGCACGATGAAGATCAGCAGCAGCAGCTCAGCTGATCAATGAATTGACATCTATCAGTCATTTCATGAGATGAAGTCATCAGCAGACATTTTTCTAACTGTGTGATAAATGTCAGAACGTCAGGGCTCTGCTTTAGTCACTACTTGATGATCATTGGCTCATTGTTGAATCACGTGGCCCAGTCTGACCTGTGTGTGTGTGTTTGTGTGTGTGTGTGTGACAGAGAGAGAGAGGAGAGGAAGAGAGAGAGAGAGAGAGAGAGAGAGAGAGAAAGCCTTTTTATGGGATGATCTCATTGTAGATCAAATTCAATATATTTAGACTGGTTGACTGAATTGGATCTTGTGTGTGTGTGTGTGTGTGTGTTGTGTGTGTGTGTGTGTGTGTGACAGAGAGAGAGAGGGAGGGAAGAGAGAGAGAGAGAGAGAGAGAGAGAAAGCCTTTTTATGGGATGATCTCATTGTAAGATTCAAATTCAATATATTTAGACTGGTTGACTGAATTGGATCTTGTGTTGTGTTGTGGTGTGTGTGGTGTGTGTGTGTGTGTGACAGAGAGAGAGAGAAGAGAGAAGAGAGAGAGAGAAAGCCTTTTATGGGATGATCTCATTGTAAGATTCAAATTCAATATATTTAGACTGGTTGACTGAATTGGATCTTGTGTGTGTGTGTGTGTGTGTGTGTGTGTGTGTGTGACAGAGAGAGAGAGAAAGAGAGGGCGAGAGAGAGTTTTTATGGGAGCATCTTATTATATGATTTAAATTCAATATATTTAGACTGGTTGACTGAATTTGATCGTGTTTCTCTCTGTGCTTGTGTGTTTCCATATGTGCCATATTTTGATTGTTGACTGTTATACTTTTTTTGCTGATTTTTTTCCTTTAACAATTACATTTGAAGGACCCTTAGAATGTTCAGCATTTTTTCAGCTGTTCATTTGCTTTTCCAATTTTTCTATTTAAAATATTACTATTGTGCTAAGTCATAGCATTTCTGCTGCTTTTCAGTATTTGTGCTAAATACAGCATTTCTGCTAAATCATACTATTTCTGCTATTTTATGAGATTTCTGCTAAATATAGTATTTCTTCTTAATTATAGTATTTCTGCCATTTTATAGTATTTGTGCTAAAAACATATTATTTCTACTAAATGTAGTATTTATGCTTAATCATACTATTTCATATATTTTTCTGCCAGGTCCCCAGGCAGCTAATCCTCTGTGAGGACTGATACATTCAATTTACATATCAGGGCCTGCACGGCTTCCCAGCAGCCAATCATATCTGAGGTCTGCCCTTTCTTCTCTCATCATATCTCAGCGACAGATGTACAAAGAGCAATGCAAATCACAGTCAAAGTAACCAAAGTCACTGATTCACCAGTACAAGAATTATGCTTCTAGTCCACCTAGTTTTTGAGTTACACAACGTTTGTAACTCCAAAAAACGGCATTTTTCGCCTCTCACCGCGATATAATCTGACTGCTCATCACCTCTTTTCCAGTCGCTCGCTCTCTTTCCCCAGTGGCGCAGTTGGTAATGACACAGGTCTGCAACCCAAAGGTCGTGGGTTCAATTACACCTTGGCGACATGTTTTTTTTCCCTACAAATTAATACACTATCACAGACCACTAATTCACATTCATCATTTATTACAATTCTGCAAACTTTTATGATTTTAACACTTTTCTAATACGGACCTCAGATTCTTGTTAACACTCCATGGCAAAAAATACTGTTCCCTTTAGGCTCTGTGTATGTGTGTGTGTACAATATTTCTCCCATTTTAAAGTATTACTCCTCCATAATTGTCCATCCATCCATCCATCCATCCATTCGCTTCCGCTTATCCTTTTCAGGGTCGCGGGGGCGCTGGAGCCTATCCAGCTGTCATAGGGTGAGAGGCGGGGTACACCCTGGACAGGTCTCCAGTCTGTCGCAGGGCCAACACACAGGGACAGACAACCATTCACACTCACATTCACTCGCACATTCACACCTAGTAACAATTTCGATTATCCAGTTAACCTATCCCCACAAGCTGCATGTCTTTGGACGGTGGGAGGAAGCCGGAGTACCCGGAGGGAACCCACGCAAACACGGGGACAACATGCACAGAAAGACCCTGGCCTAATTGTATTTCTGTTAAATCAAAGTACTTTTACTACATCTTAGTATTTCTGCTAAATCATAGTATTTTGCCAAATTATTGTTTTTGTGCCAAATCATAACATTTGTGTTATGTTATAGTATTACTACTAAGTGGAGGAATTCTGTCATGTTACAGTATATGTGCTGATTACAGTTTTTCTGCTAAATCATAGTATTTCTACTATATTATATTTTCTTTCTAAATATAGCATTTCTGCTATAGAATAGTATTTCTGCTATGTTATAATATTTGTGCTAAACTGGAGTATTTTTGCTAAACATAGTATTTATATAAATTACAATCATAGTATATTACAGTGTCTCTGGTAAATCACAGCATTTCTTCTATGTTGTACTGTTTTTCTAAATCATAGTATTTCTGTAATGTTCAAGAATGTTTGGCTAAATATATTCTTTCTGTTATCTTATACTATTCTCTAAATTCTTGTATTTTTGAGAAATTATCGTGTTCTGCTAAGTTACAATATTTCTGCTAAGTTCTGCTATGCTATTGTATTTCTGCCAAATTATGTTTCCTCTAAGATATTACAGTTCTGCTAAGTTACTACATTTTAGCAAAGTTCCTTTGCTTCTGCAAAGTTTTTACAATTTCTGCAACTTTTCAGCTTTTTCAGCTAGTTTCAGCAAACAGCTTCAGCTTTAAAGCATCCACACTGCATTTTCGCAGGAAATGCAAATTTTCTAGTTATTATTATTATTCCAGTTGCTTCCGTACGTTTTTTGGCACTTTTCTACTTCCACAATTTTCAGCCGATTTCACCGTTCAAATTTTAAACTATTCTGCTATTTCTGCTAATGATCGCTATGACTTTTGGTATTTATGCTATTATACTTTTTAAAATATTAAGCTTTTTTCCTTTAATTTGTCCCATTGAAATGAATGGGAAACTTCCGCAATTCTGCTAAAACTTGCTTGTTTTTGAAACTTAACTACTTTTTCCTACTTTCACGTAGAACAACCATTCAAACTTTAAAATGTTCACAAATTATTGGGCTATTCATGAATGATTCAGCTTTTCATATCTGTTACAGTTTACTTTTATCCCTCTTAAAGTTTTGAGTTGCAAATTGTGATTTTTCAGAAAATACATGCGTTGTTATGGTTGCTATGCACTTGGCTTCCAGTGTGCCACTGTAGTTTCGCAGTCTTCTCTTCATGTCCGAACAACTTCTTGCTACTTGCTCAATTTTCACTCAACTTCCACAAATTATACATCAAAACGTAGGCATTTTTGCTGGCTTTCAGAAAATGTCACCATCATTGTTGTGAGATTTATAGAATTTTGGCAAATCTCCTCAGACCAACACGAAGTGTGAAAACTCTCCATAGAAAGTCAATGGAGAGTTTGTTCAAAATCACCACTTGATTTCTGTAATGAGGCATATTCGAATCGTATATCTCCTTAACGAAGCGAAGTTAAAACATGAGGCTTGTCCGGTATATCTTCAGACACTCCTGACGCTCACAATTCAGAATTTTTTTCTCACCTATTACCGTTCTGAAATGATTAGACTTGTTTGAGGTAGGAATTCGGCCCTCGCTCAGATTTCTTCAGCTTTCAAACTCTGGAAATCAACCACTTTTTTCTTCTCGTCATATCTTTTGATGGATTTCCACACAGACCTGAAAATTTCCATGACTGTTCACCAAAGCCTGCTGTCTCTTACGGTGAAAGAATGATATCGATACTCCAAATAGATTTAGAGTTAGAAAGCATTATTTGAGGGCAAGTCGAGACAGTTTTCGCTTTGCCTCTACTCAGTTATGGTGCATTACAAGTCAAATATCTTCAATAATTCATATTTCAAGATAAATTGTCAACACCTTAAGATTCCCCCATCTCTTTGAACAAAACGGTGTAAGAATGACCGTTCTAGCCCCTACGGTTAGGAAATTATAGCCATTTCTTTGAGGGGAATCCTCACTATGAGAAATAACTGCAAAAATCCTGTCTCTGTGCTGCATGTGTGTAAAAGCCTGCACTTGGTGCACCAGTTTTGGCGGGAAAAAGTACACAGCCTCTCTGATTGGATTCAAATTCAGCAGCTCCAGGCTGCTTGACTGACCTAGGGACATACAGGAAACACAGTATGCACAGCCACTGTTTGTTCACTTGCTGCTGCTGTGTGTGTGTGTGTGTGTGGTGTGTGTGTGTGTGTGGTGTGTGTGTTGAGACCCTTTTTATGGCAGCATGTCATTGTAGGATTCAAACTGATTATATTTAGACTGGTTGACTCGATTACATCCTGTGTGTGTCTCTCTCTGTGCATTTGTGTTTCCATTTGTGTCCATAATTGTAATTGTGTGTATCTGCTGGCTGTTATTTCTTTCTTTTCTTTTTTTGTCAATTTTTTACCTTTCAACAAGCACATTTGAGCAACCCTTACCATCAGCATTTTTTCAGCTGTCCATTTTGCTTTTTCAATTTCTATTTAAGTTATTACATTCTGTTAAATCATACTATTTCTGCTATTTATAAGATTTATGCTATATTTAGTATTTCTGCTTAATATAGTATTTCTGCTGATATATAGGATTTCTACCAAATCATAGTATTTCTGCTACTTTTTGGTATTGGTGATAAATACAGTATTTCTGCTAAAACATAGAATTTCTGCTATTTTATAGGATTTGTGCTAAATGTAGTATTTCTGCCAAATACTATGATTTCTTCCAAATCATAGTATTTCTGCTAAATTAATTATGTTCTCTTAAGTCACAATTTTTTTGCTAAGATGTGATGCTACTGCTCCATGTCTGAAATACATTACAGAAAGCCCATGTCTCTGTCGTGTGAGCAAGGGATGCAGCTGCACTGACAGGGACAACTACATAGCCTGATGAAGCAGACAGAAGTGACAGCTCTGATTGGTGATTCAAATTGAGCAGATCCAGGCTCTTTGACTCTCATAGATACAGCTGAAAATATAAAGCTGAAAAAAAAAACCTGAAAAGCCGATGTCAGTGTTTGAAGTTTTTTATTCTAATAACTTTACAGAAGTGTGTGTGTGTGTGTGTGTGTGTGTGTCTTTGTCTGTGCTTGTGTGACTCAATTTTTATTCGTTTGGTGACCAGCATCCATTAGTGTATTCAACTTGACCAGATTCAGACTGATTGACTGGCATAGAAACACACAGGACACGTTTGTTTGTCCCTGTGTGCCCTTGTGTGTGTATGTTTGTATGTATGTCTGTGTTTATGCTTGCATCCATGTTTTTGCACATTGTTTCTGAATATGGGTTATTTATCACTGTGTGTGTTTGTCCCTATTTGTAAACATTGCTAGGCATCTAATTTTTGCCTTAGCTTTGTGTATCTGCTGGCAGTTCCTCTAACATTTCTAATGTTTCTGACAAGTTTTCACAGTTGAACAACAACTAATTTTTTGAGGAAACTTCAGCTTTTTGAAGCTGGCTGTTTTGCATTTCCAATATTTCCGCTAATTATTACTTTTTATGCTAAATTATTACTTTTCTGCTAATTATACTATTTCAGCTCCTATGTTGCATTTCTACTATGTGTTACTATTATACTACTGTATATTAAGTTATACTCTACACCATTTCTTCCTGGTTTTTAGGTTTGCGCTACATATTAACATTTCTGCTGTATTACAACACTTCTGCAATGTTGTACTACTTCTCCAGTTACTATGTTTCTGCTGAGTTACAATATTTCTGTAACTAAAATAAATTTTAGCAGGCCTCAACCCGCCATGCATGTTAACCAGGTAAAATAAATATTTAGGTAGATATTTTGCATATATTTATTTATTCATTTTTTAGGAGCATAGTGCTTTTTTCCAAATTCAGGTGAAGGCCCTTTTGCGCTGAAAGCCCAAAGGTGATATAGGATCAGTTTTGTTTGATACATGGACAATTCAAGTTCAGCTTTTCAATTCATTTAAGAGAGACCTTCAACTGGATGTTTTTACTTTTTGTTATTTTTAAGAGTTCAAAATGTGTCCATTACATAAATAAAATTTCATTTACTTTGTAGCATTTCATGGATTTCATAAGCAACACAGTATAGTTGTTTATACAGAGCATAAAGGTAAAAAATATGTGAAGTGTTATCTTCATTTCAGATGTCAAAAAGTATTTGTGGCTCCCAGTGTTTTCTTTTTCGTGCAAATCGGGTCCAAATGGCTCTTTGGGTCTTAAATGTTGCTGACCCTGGTTAGATGGTTGTCTTTAAAACCTTCACTGAAGAGTCTTGTTGGAGAAAGCCCTTTACTCACTGCAGCAGGGTGAGGGGTGCAAGTCTATTAGGTTAGAATCCATATGATTATATTTATTAGAATAAAATAAATAAATGTGCAATGAACATGTCAGGAGTCACTGTTGAAAACCCTCATGGCAGTGGGGTTAAAGTACCTCCTGAACCTCTGATTCCTGCAGTGCAGCGAGGCGAGCCTCTGCAGCTCCTACTGTCCTGTGAGGATGCTTAGGTGAACACCAAACCAGCCCCTTGGTTTTGTTGTTCAGGAGAAGACTGTTCTTATTACTCCAGCCAGTTAAATAAATATATCATAATACAGTACATTTTAACATAATGACCTTATATTTTATCATGACTTTTAACCATAATTTCAAATTAAAATAATCATGTTTGAAATATTTATTCAACTTATAGAATTAAATCTCTGCTAGTTGTTTCTGTTCCAAAATATCTAGTTTAATACTATTTAAATTTACATATATTTTTGTAAATTACACAAAATTGGCATTTCAATGCCAATGCCATTACAAACAAATTGGCATGGCGGAGTTTCCCACTACCGTGAATGCCTCTTATTTTAAGTCTCTGGCTGACTCCTGAATCTCCTCCCACTCTCTGCTTGATCCCTGCCGGTAAGCCTGCTTCTCTGTCTCTCTTTTCTGAAATAAAATGTCTATAAGCTGTTTGAGTGATTTACCGAGTTGTTGTTAGTGACTTATAAAGCCAGTCGAAGTATAAGTCATATTAAAGTAACACAATGGCTGCTTTGTTAGTGAAACGTTGTAATTTTAGTATTTAAAAGGAGTGTTTGGTAAGCTAGCCCTAACAACCAAGTGCTAACCCTAGCCTAGCTCCTATAGGCCCAGTGCAAAATGTATTTGGTTCATTTGATTGTTTAATACAGTTATTTGTTGTATTTGGTTCATTCGGGTGTTAGTGTTTCTGAGTCTCTTAGGAAGCTGAAGTTAGTTCTCCTCTTCACAAATCAGTCAGTTAAAACGGCCTCATTCTATAGGTTGTAAGGTAATGAGCCGCCATCTTAGAACCACTGATAAGCTGCTGAAGCAGCAGGGTCCATAACTTCAAAGGAGCCATTTTACCGCCTCTGACAGAAGGCCGGGAGAAAAAGAGTCACGTGCCTGTGCCGGTGTGTGTCTGTGTTGTGGGTTAATTAACAGAAGGGAGAGAGAGTGAGGATAAAACACATAATATAAGAATAATAACATTTCTTAACAAGAAGAAGTTTTTTTAATTAATCAATTTTAGTTTTTTAGTTAAATTTTAAGAACTGTTTAACAAACACTAGTTTGTGCAGACTGGTTTGTTTTTAAGTAAAACCTACACCTGCAGCTCTGTTTAATTTTTCACAAAGTGAGAAGTTAATAAAATATAAAAAAGGCCACCTTCAAATAAATAAAATGCTGCAGTGCGCCATTAATATTATTAATATGATATGTACATATTTAAAACAACAGCATATTAATGATACTAAATGATACTGTGTGCAGGTGATAATATTTTTAGGAAGCAGAATTTGAATGCAGACCAACTGAAATGTTGAGGCCTACAAATATATCATCCAAGCTTTCATTTATGATTGTTCATGCTTTTAAATTAAACTTTATCAATTTGATAAAGTGTACAGTGCTAGGTGTAGCAATCATTGCTTATTAAATCTGTGTTATCTAATAGCACCAAACTAATAGAGCTATCACATAACTGAGAAACTTGTGTGGCTTATTACAAATGGATGAAACCACATTTTACCTTAATGAAGACAGTAATCTTTAATAAGGTGTAGAAAAAAAGAGGTGAGTTGTTGTTGCTGTGGTAAACAAAGAAGTGTACTGAATCTTTTGGACTACACAGATTGATGTAGTATTGATTGTGATGCTGATCTTAGTTGTCTCATTCTGTATTTTTGTGCTTTGTCTTTTGTTACACAGAGTGAAAGAGATCTTTGGTTTTGCCTTGCTGGTAAGTAAACAGTGATTGTAATTGAAGCAGTATGAACCTGGCATTGCGTAGCACATTTGACGACTTACTACAGTAGTTTGACCTTTTGTGATATGGTTCCATTTACTGATTGGCAAAACACAGGATTTGTGACCTGTAGCAGCAAAGCCCCCACACAGGGCCTCTGACTGTCCCTGAAAATGTCCCTGAATTTAATAGCCCATTTATGTATGATTTAAATTTCTTATGGCTTATCAAATCTAAACATAACTAAATGTCAGATGTCTTTATACAGTTGTTCATTTTCTCCTTATGTTTGTGGATTTAAGTAGCAGACAAAACAATTGAAGTGTTTTAGGGGAGTCAGTATAAGTGGTTGCTCAAACACAGAGCTGCACAGGTATTGATTTATATTGTCTCTCAAATTCTGATGTATTACATTAAAGTCAGAACATTGTAGAAGTATTTTGCCTGACTCGGTATAAGTAATAGCTTTAACAGTAATAAAACGAAGAAGAACCAGAGGTGTGAGTGGACATTGTTAGGTAAATTACAGCCAGTGTGTCTATTAGTTTATTACTTATTTAGTGAATATAATGTGTTTTAAAATTAGATAGAAAAGTTGCCAAAAAGGTACACTGCAAAAATTCATAAATATTCCTAGCAACGGGTACAATGAAATGACTTTTTAGTGTAATATTTTAAGACATTTCATTTTAATTACAAAACATGGTGCATCTCTGCTATTGTAACATGTTAATATTTAAATGTATTTTAAGATTTATATATTCATGTCAGACATGATGAGGTTTTCTGTTGCTTTCTGATTATATAATTACTTTGTATCTAACATTTTTAAAAGTTTTGGTTTTTCACACTTTATTAGCACTGACCTGTTGTAGAAAATGTTGGAGCCACAAGGCTTCTGTGTAGGAAATTTGGTATATCCTGCACTTGTGCAATTGATGGCTATTCTTTGCATTTCTGTAGTAATGAATGCTTTTATTACACATGCCATGTGAGACGCTGCAGTTCATTTATCTCCTCTTTACACTACAGTAAGCTCATAAAGCCTTAAAGTAATTGAGGATTTTACTAGTTATTTATGTCATAGTGATGGATTGTGTGTGAAGAGGCTCAACAGTCTGAATCATCAAACAGTGATCTGATGAATTGTTTCCTTTCTCTAGACTGCTGATCTGATCGTCTCAAGTCTGGTAAGTAAAGGTTTGTCTGATGTGCAGTGCTGGGAAATGTTTCTCATTATAGGAGATTCAGTTTAGTGCTGTGAGTCAGCACAGCTCTTGGCAATTATCAAATAATAGAAAAGTCTATGAAAACATTTCCAGACTTACAAATCTCTCTTATCATCATACTACATTTTTAATTAGGCCCTAATATCGGCCATGCTAAGTTATTGTAGATTTAGCGGGGTGTGTATT
Organism: Oreochromis niloticus; assembly: GCF_001858045.2. Classification (NCBI taxonomy): domain Eukaryota; kingdom Metazoa; phylum Chordata; class Actinopteri; order Cichliformes; family Cichlidae; genus Oreochromis; species Oreochromis niloticus. The sequence continues at coordinate 597 of NW_020328126.1, read as the reverse complement.
AAACATGCCCCATATTTGACTGAAATATGTAGAACTGCTGTATAGGAGTCATCTGTCTCCAAATTTTTCATTTTGCCAAAAGTCATACTGAGTAAATTATTTTACTTTTATGTTAACGGCTCCCGACATTATGATATATGTTTGTACCAGGTAAGTACACACAGAATCGGGAATTTGAGACCTTTGGGCATTTAGGAACATGTGAGTTGAGTGCATGTGAAGTGTTTAAACCAGGTGTCTGAAACTGTCTGCTCTGACTTCATTGTGTGGGTTTAGCTTGACCATATAATGTTTACAGTAAGTTACTGTAGCACCACATCTTGGTTTACAGACTCTGTTTGTTTTTATTGTGTTAATAGAATGCAAAAATATCCTTAGAAATGTCCACCACCATATGTTAAACATTTTCATTCAGTTGAATCTAATAATGTACTGTACAACTCTTCAGTGTGTAATGATATATGTTCTGTATTTTCGGACTGTAAGGTGCACTAAATTCTAAGGCACATTAAGTCAAACAAAACAGATAAGTCAAACTTTATTCAACTCATTTACAATAACTCTCAAAATTGTTCAGTTGTAAGACATAAATACAGA
>NW_020328125.1:0-13735 GCF_001858045.2 Oreochromis niloticus | reverse complement strand
TGGTTGTCTTTAAACCTTCACTGAAGAGTCTTGTTGGAGAAAGCCACACCTTTACCTCACTGCAGCAGGGGTGAACAGTGGTGCAAGTCTATTTAGGTTAGAATCCATATGATTATAACAATATGTATTAGAATAAAATAAATAATGTGCAATGAACATGTCAGGAGTCACTGTTGAAAACCCTCATGGCAGTGGGGTTAAAGTACCTCCTGAACCTCTGATTCCTGCAGTGCAGCGAGGCGAGCTCTGCAGCTCCTACTGTCCTGTGAGGATGCTTAGGTGAACACCAACACCAGCCCTTGGTTTTGTTGTTCAGGGAAGACTGTTCTTATTACTCCAGCCAGTAAATAAAATATCATAATACAGTACATTTTAACATAATGACCTTATATTTATTCATGACTTTTAACCATAATTTCAAATTAAAATAATCATGTTTGAAATATTTATTCAACTTATAGAATTAATCTCTGCTAGTTGTTTTCTGTTCCAAAAATATCTAGTTTAATACTATTTAAATTACATATATTTTTAAATACACAAAATCATTTTCAATATGCCATTACAAAATTGGCATGGCGGAGTTTCCCACTACCCGTGAATGCCTCTTATTTACGTCTCTGGCGACTCCTGAATCTCCTCCCACTCTCTGCTTGATCCCTGCGGTAAGCGCTGCTTCTCTGTCTCTCTTTTCTGAAATAAAATGTCTATAATTTTAGTGATTTAAAAGGAGTGTTTGGTAAGCTAGCCTAACAACCAAGTGCTAACGCCTAGCCTAGCTCCTATAGGCCCAGTGCAAAATGTATTGGTTCATTTGATTGTTTAATACAGTTATTGTGTTGTATTTGGTTCATTCGGTGTGTTAGTGTTTCTGAGTCTCTTAGGGAAGCTGAAGTTAGTTCTCCTCTTCACAAATCAGTCAGTTAAAACGGCCTCATTCTATAGGTTGTAAGGTAATAAGCCGCCATCTTAGAACCACTGATAAGCTGCTGAAGCAGCAGGGTCGGTAACTTCAAAGGAGCCATTTACCGCCTCTGACAGAAGGCCGGGAAAAAAGAGTCACGTGCCTGTGCCGGTGTGTCTGTGTTGTGGTTAATTAACAGAAGGGAGAGAGAGAGTGAGGATAAAACACATAATATAAGAATAATAACATTCTTAACAAGAAGAAGTTTTTTTTAATTAATCAATTTTAGTTTTTAGTTAAATTTTAAGAACTGTTTAACAAACACTAGTTTGTGCAGACTGGTTTGTTTTAAGTAAAACCTACACCTGCAGCTCTGTTTAATTTTCACAAAGTGAGAAGTTAATAAAATATAAAAAAGGCCACCTTCAAATAAATAAAATGCTGCAGTGCGCCATTAATATTATTAATATGATATGTACATATTTAAAACAACAGCATATTAAATGATACTAAATGATACTGTGTGCAGGTGATAATATTTTTAGGAAGCAGAATTTGAATGCAGACCAACTGAAATGTTGAAGCCTACAAATATATCATCCAAGCTTTCATTTATGATTGTTCATGCTTTTAAATTAAACTTTATCAATTTGATAAAGTGTGCAGTGCTAGGTGTAGCAAATCATTGCTTATTAAATCTGTGTTATCTAATAGCACCAAACTAATAGAGCTATCACATAACTGAGAAACTTGTGTGGCTTATTACAAATGGATGAAACCACATTTTACCTTAATGAAGACAGTAATCTTTAATAAGGTGTAGAAAAAAAGAGGTGAGTTGTTTGTTGCTGTGGTAAACAAAGAAGTGTACTGAATCTTTTGGACTACACAGATTGATGTAGTATTGATTGTGATGCTGATCTGAGTTGTCTCATTCTGTATTTTTGTGCTTTGTCTTTTGTTACACAGAGTGAACGAGATCTTTGGTTTTGCCTTTGCTGGTAAGTAAACAGTGATTGTAACTGAAGCAGTATGAACCTGCATTGCGTAGCACATTTGACGACTTACATACAGTAGTTTGACCTTTTGTGATATGTTTCCATTTACTGATTGGCAAACACACAGGATTTGTGACCTGTAGCAGCAAAGCCCCCACACAGGACCCCTCTGACTCTCCTGAAAATGTCCCTGAAGTTTAATAGCCCATTTATGTATGATTTAAATTTCTTATGGCTTATCAAATCTAAACATAACTAAATGTCAGATGTCTTTATACAGTTGTTCATTTTCTCCTTATGTTTGTGGATTTAAGTAGCAGACAAAACAATTAAAGTGTTTTAGGGGAGTCAGTATAAGTGGTTGCTCAAACACTTAAGAGCTGCACAGGTATTGATTTATATTGTCTCTCAAATTCTGATGTATTACATTAAAGTCACAACATTGTAGAAGTATTTTGCCTGACTCGGTATAAGTAATAGCTTTAACAGTAATAAAAACGAAGAGAACCAGAGGTGTGAGTGGACATTGTTAGGTAAATTACAGCCAGTGTGTCTAATTAGTTTATTACTTATTTAGTGAATATAATGTGTTTTAAAATTAGATAGAAAGTTGCCAAAAAGGTACACTGCAAAAATCATAAATATTCCTAGCAACGGGTACAATGAAATGACTTTTTAGTGTAATATTTAAGACATTTAATTTTAATTACAAAACATGGTGCACCTCTGCTATTGTAACATGTTAATATTTAAATGTATTTAAGATTTACATATTCATGTCAGACATGATGAGGTTTTCTGTTGCTTCTGATTTATATAATTACTTTGTATCTACATTTTTAAAAGTTTTGGTTTTTCACACTTTATTAGCACTGACCTGTTGTAGAAAATGTTGGAGCCACAAGGCTTCTGTGTAGGAAATATTTGGTATATCCTGCACTTGTGCCAATTGATGCTATTCTTTGCATTTCTGTAGTAATGAATGCTTTTATTACACATGCCATGTGAGACGCTGCAGTTCATTTATCTCCTCTTTACACTACAGTAAGCTCATAAAGCCTTAAAGTAATTGAGGATTTTACTAGTTAATTTGTGTCACAGTAAATTGGATTGTGTGTGAAGAGGCTCAACATCTGAATCATCAAACAGTGATCTGATGAATTGTTTCCTTTCTCTAGACTGCTGATCTGATCGTCTCAAGTCTGGTAAGTAAAGGTTTGTCTGATGTGCAGTGCTGGGAAATGTTTCTCATTATAGGAGATTCAGTTTAGTGCTGTGAGTCAGCACAGCTATTGGCAATCATCAAATAATAGAAAAGTCTATGAAAACATTTCCAGACTTACAAATCTCTCTTATCATCATACTACATTTTAATTAGGCCCTAATATCGGCCATGCTAAGTTTATTGTAGATTTAGCGGGGTGTGTATTAAACATGCCCCATATTTGACTGAAATATGTAGAAACTGCTGTATAGGAGTCATCTGTCTCCAAATTTTTCATTTTGCCAAAAGTCATACTGAGTAAATTATTTTTTACTTTTATGTTAACGCTCCCCAGACATTATGATATAGTGTTGTACCAGGTAAGTACACACAGAATCGGGAATTTGAGACCTTTGGGCATTTAGGAACATGTGATGTGTTATAAGTTTGAGTTGAGTGCATGTGAAGTGTTTAAACCAGGTGGTCTGAAACTGTCTGCTCTGACTTCATTGTGTGGGTTTAGCTTGACCATATAATGTTTACAGTAAGTTACTGTAGCACCACATCTTGGTTTACAGACTCTGTTGTTTTTATTGTGTTAATAGAATGCAAAAATGTCCTTAGAAATGTTCCACCACCATATGTTAAACATTTTCATTCAGTTGAATCTAATAATGTACTGTACAACTCTTCAGTGTGTAATGATATATATGTTCTGTATTTTTCGGACTGTAAGGTGCACTAAATTCTAAGGCACATTAAGTCAAACAAAACAGATAAGTCAAACTTTATTCAACTCATTTACAATAACTCTCAAAATTGTTCAGTTGTAAGACATAAAATACAGAACAATTCACTCACTTTTCAGGATTTGTGTATTGATGAATGTGGATTGATCAGTTTGAAATCTGCTTCATAAGCATGGCTCTCAACAGGTGCCAGGCCCTTATACACACACACCATATTATGTTGAAGCACAGTACGAATTACTCTACGAGGGTGCTGACTATGGTAGCCATGCTCCGACAATACATCAAGTGGTGCTGCTTTGTAGCTTACCAAAGTCATACTAAAACATTTGACAGATGCCGTGAGTGCCGTGTACCACATAGAATTGGTTTGAAATCAGTAAACACAACCATACATAAGGTGCACTGTCTATTTTTGAGAAAATTAAAGGCTTTTAAATGTGCCTTATAGTCTGAAAAATACAGTAAAGCCAGGTTTATTGGAAGTGTGTCTAATTCCACTTTCTTTCTGTCTTACAGGTGACCTGCTGCAGAAAACCCTCTCCCTCTATCATTAACAAGCAATTCAGTCTGTCCTATCACTCTCCCTCTCCCTGCTCCATCTTTTTTGACAAGCCATTCTATCTTCTATCATTTCTCCGCCATGAGCTCTATCTAAGTTGACAAGCTTGAACCTGAGTTGAAACGCAATCTGTGACTTGAAATCAAGTTTTACCAGAATCTAAGTTTTTGGAATTGAAGTTACCAGAACTTCGTCAATCTGTTTTCAGAATCTGAGAGATCTCCGCTCTCACTGCTCCATCTTTCCTGTCGTTAAACTCTCTCACATCCAGTCATTTGCTGGAAATTACAAGTAAAAGTTGAATATACAGTATAGAATTACAGTACAGTAGAACTCACTGTAGAAACTACTTACAGAGCCCTACATTTGTCATTTTAATTTTTACATTACACTTTGGAATTAACACTGATAGTTTGGCTTACGGGTGCTATTACTTTGATAAATTATATAAAATACACACCTTTTTCAAGGTTTATTTGTAATAAGATAATCTGGTTATTTTGTAATACATACATTCAGACTTATATTCACATAAATAATAAATTGGATCCAAATATATTTTTCAAGTCTGTTTCATTGGCTATAACATTTGACTACAAGTTTATACTATTATTATTTAAGGGCAAACCCTTTTTTGTCACTCAGTGTAAGTATTCAGTTACAGTTGTCATCTAGAGGCTGCCCTGAGAACCCAGACTTCCTGTTCCTGACTGCTGCAGAACGTCCAGCTGAAGAATCCCCATAGCCTGTCATCTGATCACCACACCATCACAGCTCCTTATATTTGCTTTAAATTTTAAATATCTGAAAGATTTACACAAAGTCTACTTAAAAGCTAAGAGTTTAATTATAGCCTGTTGATTGTTGAGATTTATTCTGCATATTACTTACAGAAGTATAGACCAATTTGTTATCCAGTCTGGTTAAAAAAAATAGAAGTAATAATATACAGTTTTGAAAAAGGTACAATAAAACAGACCAAAGTGTTTTCAAAGAACTTTAAATAAGTTAAACTAAATATTGAGTTTGTATTTAAGTGAGCCTTTTACATCAATCTGATAAAGCTCTGATTTAAGAGAAAGTTGAGGAATCAGTTTTTCAGTGTTTACAGGTTGAGTTTTGTTTACATTTGTGTATAAATACATATAAGGTCCAGTTTGTACTTGCACAAAATGCCAAGAAAAAGTCAAAGGTCACAGTCCCAGAAGCTTAGATGGCAAAAGCAGAAAGAACAGGTAAATGTTTCTCAGAGCGGTGAGGAGGTAAAGGTGTCTGTTACAAGTATTCCCAGTCCAGAAGTGCAGAGCAGCGTTCAGACAGCCGCAGTGTCTTATGCAGATGTGGTAAAGAGAGGTGTTCCCTCAGCATGTGTGCCAGATGCTAAAGTACAGCAGGTAATCCAGACTGAACCCCAGGTAACTGTGCAAACGCAGCATGATGGAGAAGCTCCAGGACCGTCTCATGTACAGGTTACAAACAGTGAAAGTCGTCCACGAGTGAGTAGCATCTGTGCGTCCCGAAGCCAGGCCGCTGCTAAGTATGGAAAGTACAGGAATCAGCAATGCATGGCGAACAGTTTGGTTTTCCTGTCATTCTTACACGAGGATGAATTCATTACCAGAGCAGATCTTAACCGTGTGTTGGACAGAGGCCATGCCGTGTATTCAATGCCAGAAAGAGGTTTGTGAACAGCGTGTTTCTCGCCTGTGATGAGCTTCCCACAGTGGTCACCAGCCGCAGACACGAGTATCAAGTGGACATGTCTCAGTTTGCTCATTATGGCACATTTGATGGTACAAATCATCTTCCGAGCCTTGAACAGGGACTACAGTGTTTGGCTTCAGCGGTTCGCTATGCTTTGCTAGTCATGGGAGGAACCGTCATTGCAGTTTGCAGGCTGACTTCAGGTGAATACGCATATTTTGACCCTCACCCACGTAAGTCTACAGGAATGCCATTGTCGCTAGCTGTAAGTGGTGGAACTGCAGTTATGTTAAAATTCACACGTCTTAACGACATGATTGACAGGATCAAACGCTTGTACCGAATGTTTAGCATCGCGCCATCCTGCACTTATGAGCTACAGCCTGTCGAGTTTCACAGTGAAAACCCTGCTGACCAAAGAGATGCTGATGAAAACAGACAAACAGCTACAACTGTTCCAGCACCAGTTTTAAATGAACCTGAATTTGAAACCCCAAAATCCACTGAGCAGACACAGAAAACTGTGACCGACACTTTAGCCACTGAAGTGATGTCATCCAGAGTGGATTATTCAAATGAGCCAGCTGCTGAGCTGAACAATCGTCCTTATGATTATTTAGAAATAGAAACCCCTGCATCTTCTGTAAGAGACACTCAGGTAACAAAAGAATCTGTTCCTCAGAATGATTTAAACACTGCCTCCTGTTTGACTGAGACAACAGAGGAACTCTCACATAAACTGTTGAAGCTTAATAAACAGCAAAGGAGAAAGATTAGGAGACGATTATTGGTCCAAGAAAATCTTCCACAGAGAAAGGAAAATCAGAAAAAGAAAGAAAGACAGACGTACACTTTTGATGAAAGCTTTAAGGCAAAGAAAAAAGATTCTAGTAGAAAGTCTCATGATTCTGATCACAGTAAGAAAAGAGTGTGTACAAAATAATCTGTATAAACTCAATGCTACATATAGAGAGAAACAGAGAGAACATTTTAGAAAAATCTATAGAGATAGTGCTAAAATTAGAGAGAGAAAAAGAGAACGTGTCATAAGGATGTATAAAGAAGATTCGTTATTCGAGAAAAGCAGAAGGAGCGTATAACAAGAACATATAGAGAATCTCCCATTTTCCGAGAAAAGCAGAAGGAACGTATGAGAAAAACATATAAAGAATCTTATAGACAATCTCCTATGTTCAAAGAACAGCAGAAGGAACGTATAAGAAGAATATACAGAACTTGTGCTGGATTCAGAGAGAAACATAAAGCTTACATGAGGTCATATGTATATAATCTATATAAAGAAAGTGAAGAATTTAAACAGAAAAAACGATCTTACATGATTAAACGTTATGGAGAAGAGAGACAATTTCAGCAGAAACACAAGGACAATATGAGAGAACGAATGAGAGTAAAATATTGGAACGGTTTTTCTTTTAGACAGATGCATAATATCAGATGTGCAATGAACATAAAAGAAAATATCGTCAGATGCATCGACCAGCTGAAAGTTTACAGTGTCAGTCAGATAACACTTTAATGAATGAGGCCATATCTCGTTTCAGATCAAACATTAAATCAGCACCGTCTTATGTTTGTACTGTTTGTCTAAAAGCTTCTTTTCCTAATCAGGTGAAAATCTGCAAAAGAAACAATTACTCAAAACACGAAACTGTAGCTCAGCAGTGTCTAACTGGTAAATTTGTTCATGTGTGTGATGAAGCATGTAATGATCACTGCAGCTTTCCTGTTGAGAGAAAAACGGAGTATATCTGTCACACGTGTCACAGTTCCCTCAAAAGTGGACGCATGCCAAGGCTTGCTGCTGTTAACGGTTTAGAATTGCAGGATATTCCAGCTGAACTCTGTGATCTCAACATTCTGGAGAGACATCTGATTGCCAAATGCATACCATTTGCAAAGATTATTCCACTTCCAAAGGCAGACAAAGACTCATACGTGGTAATGTGGTGTGTGTACCATCTGAAGTCCAACAAACAGTTGACTGTTTACCGAGGCTCAGAAGCCAATCACAGATAATGAGGATCAAGCTGAAAAGACGACTGTGCTACAAAGGCCATCAGCTGTTCCAGACTGTCACCTGGTCTAAACTCATTCAAGCCCTGCGTAAACTGAAACAAATTCATCCGCAGTACACAGATATTGTTATCAGAGATGATGCATTGCTTTGTGATCCAACGTTACCTGATGATGACAGCAGTGATGAAGCCAGCATGGGAAGTGATGATTATGATGAAGCAGATTTAATGGAAATTGACAACTATGAAAAAGATGCCCTTTTGTGCGAAAGTGAGTCTGAAAGTGAACAAGCTATTAATATGCAATCCTGTGATGAACAACCACAGGAACAAAATCCAGATGAACCAGAAAGTGATTTGAACAATGGAGGTTTTGCTCTAGAAAGTTGTCTGCAGCCTGTAGACATTTCAGAAGAGATTCTCTGTTTCACTGATAACACATATTGTGTGGCTCCTGCAGAAAGAAACAATCCTGTTAGCTTCTTCAGAACTCCTCATTTGGAAGCCATGGCATTTCCTGTGCAGTTTCCTACTGGTCAGAATACACTGGATGAAAAGAGATGTCTTAAACTCACACCAAGTGCTTACTTCAAGTCAAGGCTTTTCAACATTGATGCAAGATTTGCTAAAGACACAAATTACCTGTTTTTCTCACAGTTTGTCACTGAAATACACTTGGCTAATTCCAGCATGACAATACAGTTAAGGAAAGGTAAAACTATGACCAAAGATGGACGCAAAATCACATCAGGAATGTTACAAAGTAAGACAGAAGTAGAGAAGCTGGTAAGAAATAAAGATGCAATCAGATTTATGCAGCCACTCAGAGGAACTCCAGCTTACTGGCAGAAAACTACCAGAGATCTATTCAGTATGGTTCGTCAAATAGGAACACCTCAGTTCTTTGTCACTTTCTCTGCTGCTGAGATGAGATGGCCTGAAGTGATTCAAGCTATAAAGAGACAACAAGGTGAAGAGGTTGATTTTGAAGCCCTGGACTGGTCAGAAAAGTGTGAAATTCTAAGATCAAATCCAGTAACCACCATGCGAATGTTTGATAAACGTGTTGAGGCTTTGTTCAGAGATTTGCTTTTTTCTCCTGCACAGCCCCTTGGTGAAATCATTGATTACTTTTACAGAGTTGAGTTCCAGCACAGAGGTAGTCCGCATATACACATGTTGCTGTGGATTCGAGAAAAGGTAGAAGTAGATGTGGATGATGACCAAACTGTCTGTGACTTTGTGGACAGATACATCTCAGCTCAACTTCCTGATCCAGAAAAACAACCTGAACTGCACAAAAAAGTCGCTGAACTACAAAAGCACAGCAAAAACCACACAAAGACATGCTTTAAGAGTGTAAACTCTGGTTGTAGATTTGGGTTTCCAAAACCGCCATCCACAAGAACAATGATTGTGAGACAGGATGAGGATTCAGACACTGAAGCTGCAAAAGCCAAACTCAGACCTTTGTTGAACCTGCTGAAGGAACCTGAAGCTGCTTCTCTCACCATAGAGCAGATTCTGTCACGATGCAACTTGACAATGAATGAGTATGAGCAATGCCTCCAAGACATAAACAAGAAAACAGCACTGATTCTGAAACGTGACCCAAAGGACTGTTGGATCAACAATTACAACCCACACCTGCTTGAAGCCTGGAACTCTAATTTAGATGTCTCGTTAATATTGAATGCCTATTCTTGTATAGAATACCTCTGTAAATATATAACGAAGAAAGAATCTGGCCTCTCTGAATACCTGAAGACAGTTATTGACAACTCTGATAAGAACACGGTCAATGAATGTGATGAAATGAGAGCTGTGATGCAGGCTTATTCAAAAAAGAGAGAAATCAGTGCACAGGAGTGTGTGACTCGAGTCTGTGGCCTAAAAATGAAAAAATGTTCCCGCAGTGTTGTATTTGTACCAACAGATGATAACCCAGTAAAAATGAGTCGCCCGATGAGCTACCTGGAATCCACAACACACGACAGTTGTAATATTTGGATGACAAGTTTGAGTGATAAATACAAATGCAGACCTGAGACACCAGAATATGAGGAAATGTCACTGGCTGATTTTGCTGCCTTGTGCCGGTTGGTGAGTGGTCCAAATGAAGGAAAAGATGTGCTTCCTCTTCTAAACCAGCTTGGATTTGTACAAAGGCGAAAGAATGATAAACCAGCTATAATCAGGTATTACCACTGTTCACAGGAAAAAGATCCTGAGCAATATTATGGACGACTGTTGAGACTTTACCTTCCACACAGATCAGAGCAGGAACTGAAACCACAAGGGTTCCAAACCTATCAGTCCTTCTACAACTCAGGTTTTGTACGACTTCCATGTTCAGACCACAGTGAGTCCGTGAAAAGGGTTGTGAAGAGAAATAAAGACAAGTATGAGAAGAACTCTGAGGATATTGAGAGTGCACTGGAAGAGTTTGAACAAAATAGGGATGTTGTGATTGATGAATGGTGTAATCTGGCTCCTGAATCTGAAGTTGTGAGGTTGCAATGTGATGAGAATCTTCCTGAGAGACATTCTGATGATGAGAACGAACAGGAGAATGTTCCCGACTACAATCGTCAGTCTGATGCTGTAACAGAGATCAGAGCCGTCAGAGAACAACCTGCAGTCGATCCAGCTGTGGTACGTGTAATGTATCAGAATCTGAACCAGAAGCAGGCCTGCGTGTTCTATGCTATAAGAGACTGGTGTATTCAGCGCGTTTGTGGTTTGAACCCAGATCCATTTTTCTTCTATATCAACGGTGGTGCAGGAACTGGAAAGTCACATCTGATTAAATGTATTCACTCTGAAGCATCAAAGATCCTGAACAGACTGCCTGCTAATGCAGAAGAAGCTGACATATCAAATCCAACTGTTTTACTGACGTCATTTACTGGAACAGCAGCTTTTTCTATCAATGGCTCTACGTTACATTCCCTACTGAAACTACCCAGAAGTCTGAAACCACCCATTCAAGGACTTGGTAACCAGCTGGATGAAGTCAGATGTGAGCTTATAAATGCTGAAATTATTGTTATTGATGAGATTTCAATGGTTTCAAAACCCCTTTTTGCCTATGTGGATGCAAGACTGAAACAAATCAAAGGCACTCAGAGACCTTTTGGTGGAATGTCAGTTTTAGCTGTTGGAGATTTTTACCAGCTGCCACCAGTGCGACAGTCTAAACCTCTCTGTGTTTATGATCCAGAACAGATTGACCTATGGCAGGAACATTTTCAGATGATCACTCTAACGGAGATCATGCGTCAGAAAGATGATGTTGCCTTTGCAGAGATGTTGAACAGGATTAGAGTGAAAGAAAAGACAGATGAGCTTTCTCAGTGCGACAGAGATTTGTTGTCACAGGCCGTGACTGCACCAGAAGAATGTCCAATCGAGGTCTTACACATTTATGCCACCAACAAGAATGTTGAATCCCACAACACAGATACGCTCAAGAAGCTTCATTCAAACATTATAATCATCAGTGCAGACGATTTCCAGAAGGATAAATGTACAGGCAGAATGGCACAAAGAGACAAACCATTTACAGGTGGGAGAAATGATTTACCTGACACCCTGAATGTTGCTGAAGGAGCTCGAGTTATGCTGACCAGAAACTTGGACACACTAAACGGTTTGGTCAATGGTGCTTTTGGTATACTGATAAAGGTGGTGAGATCTGAAAATGATGGACACATAATTAAACTGGGGCTCAGAATGGACAACCGGCAGCCTATGAGACACAACCGCAGTTCTAATGCAGCATCTGATGATCTGGTTTACATTGAGAGAGCAGAGGAGAGTCTGAAGTTTAAAGGAGCGGTACGCAGACAGTTTCCTGTAAAGCTCGCATTTGCCTGCACAATTCACAAAACCCAGGGTCTTACAACACAGACAGCTGTAGTTTCAATGAAGAACATTTTTGAACCAGGTATGGCTTATGTTGCTCTCAGCAGGGTGACGTCTCTCAGTGGACTCTATTTGCAGGACTTGGATGAGAACAAGATTTATGCCAATTCCGAGGTAACTGCAGCGCTCCAAACCATGAGACAAGCCAGTGTTGAGGAAATGATGCCTCTTCTTAAGGTCAGAGAAACAGCCAACAGACCTGACACTCTTACACTGATCCATCACAATACGGAGGGTTTACCATCTCACATCAGTGACATCAAGAGTCATCATGAAATGTGTTTAGCAGATGTTTTGTGTCTCACTGAGTCTCACCTCCAAGGCTCCTTTGTTGCAGACAGTCTTCATTTGGACGGCTACACCATGTTCAAACGCAACAGACATGTGTCCTACACAAACTTTCCTCACATGGCCAGCAGAAGTGGTGGTGGAGTTGTTGTGTATTTAAGGAATCATTTTCAGGTTCAGGTAAAACAGTATCTGCATAATGTCACTGATCTTGAGTTCTTAGTGTTAAAGGTTCAGGCTCCATTCCCTGCGCTCATTGCGGTTGTGTACAGACCTCCAGACTACAGTTTGACACCGTTCATGCAAAACCTGGTAAGTCTTTTAGATTCACTTGAAATAATGGACTGTCACCCAATAATTGTGTGTGGAGATTTTAATGAGAACCAGTTACAGAGTGGAAGGAAACAGATTCTGGAGCAGTTTCAGTCGAGAGGGTATTCACAGCTGATCACTTCTGCCACTACAGACAAGAACACCCTGCTTGACCTCATTTTTATTTCTCAGCCACAGAAAAGTCTCCATTCAGGTGTCCTGAGGACATATTACAGTTACCACAACCCTGTGTTTTGTGTCCTGTCCTCCAGCCAATCATGAAGTCGTCTGGTGAGTTTTGAAACAATTACAGATCATGTTTGTTACAGAGTTTACTGATTGTAGAGCATGAAAAAGATTTTTCATTGAAAAATCATATTTCTTTATATTGTCTTCCCTACTCTGTCTGTAAGAAGACCCTTTCTTAGCAATGTTATTAATCATTTCACCAAATCATGGCTGAACTTCATGCAGAGCCGGGAGATCTGCTTTCTGTTATCATGCACCTCAGATCTGAAATATGCTGCAAAAAGTATTAAACGGACATAATTTATTTTTTATTCTCATGTTTTAAATGACTAAATCTACTAATGCATTTTTTCATGGATGTTAATTGTCATCTCCTTTTTGATACTTTTTTTACTCTGATGTATGTATCTCAAAAACGAGAGCTTCCCCTCAAAGGGCTTTCAAATATGAAATAGTAAATAAATCCCAGATAAATGCAGGTATTTATTATGGGTCACATGAATAAATACAGACAATTATATTTTCTTGATTATAGTAAATTTTGTAGAATCAAATGTTTTTGGGATGAATGAGGTTTTGCTTATCATGTTTACAGGTAAAAAATGTTAAAAGTTTTAAACTATCTTTAGGCTACCAGAGATGTCTATAATGATACATTATGTAGAGAAAAACATTTTTACAGCTTACAGAATATGTATTAAATCTGATTTAGAAGTACATGGAAAGTTTCTGCATCCATTTTCTGACTTGGCCTTATCCGGTGGGTTTGGGTTTGGTGGATAAAGGCCAAGTCAGAATTTCT
>NW_020328124.1:0-16143 GCF_001858045.2 Oreochromis niloticus | reverse complement strand
GTGGATTCAAATTCAGCAGCTCCAGGCGCTTGACTGACCTAGGGACATACAGGAAACACAGTATGCACAGCCACTGTTGTTCACTTGCTGCGCTGCTGCTGTGTGTGTGTGTGTGTGTGTGTGTGTGTGTGTGTGTGTGTGTGTGTGTGTGTGTGTGTGTGTGTGAGACCCTTTTTATGGCAGCATGTCATTGTAGGATTCAAATGATTATATTTAGACTGGTTGACTCGATTACATCCGTGTGTGTCTCTCTCTGTGCATTGTGTTTCCATTGTGTCCATAATTGTATTGTGTGTATCTGCTGGCTGTTATTTCTTTCTTTTCTTTTTGTCAATTTTTTACCTTTCAACAAGCACATTGAGCAACCCTTACCATCAGCATTTTTTCAGCTGTCCATTTTGCTTTTTCAATTTTCTATTTAAGTTATTACTATTCTGTTAAATCATACTATTTCTGCTATTTTATAAGATTATGCTAATTATAGTATTCTGCTTAATAATAGTATTTCTGCTGAATTATAGGATTTCTACCAAATCATAGTATTCTGCTACTTTTTGGTATTGGTGATAAATACAGTATTTCTGCTAAAACATAGAATTTCTGCTATTTTATAGGATTGTGCTAAATGTAGTATTTCTGCCAAATACTATGATTTCTTCCAATCATAGTATTTCTGCTAAATTATTATGTTTCTCTAAGTCACAATTTTTTGCTAAGATGTGATGCTACTGCTCCATGTCTGAAATACATTACAGAAAGCCCATGTCTCTGTCGGTGTGAGCAAGGTGCAGCTGCACTGACAGGGACAACTACATAGCCTGATGAAGCGACAGAAGTGACAGCTCTGATTGGTGGATTCAAATTGAGCAGATCCAGGCTTTTGACTCTCATAGATACAGCTGAAATATAAAGCTGAAAAAAAAAAACCTGAAAAAGCCGATGTCAGTGTTTGAAGTTTTTTAACTTCTAATAACTTTACAGAAGTGTGTGTGTGTGTGTGTGTCTTTGTCTGTGCTTGTGTGACTCAATTTTTATTCGTTGGTGACCAGCATCCATTAGTGTATTCAACTTGACCAGATTCAGACTGATTGACTGGCATAGAAACACACAGGAACGTTTGTTTGTCCCTGTGTGCCCTTGTGTGTATGTTTGTATGTATGTCTGTGTTTATGCTTGCATCCATGTTTTTGCACATTGTTTTCTGAATATGGGTTATTTATCACTGTGTGTGTTTGTCCTATTTGTAAACATTGCTAGGCATCTAATTTTTGCCTTAGCTTTGTGTATCTGCTGGCAGTTCCTCTGTAACATTTCTAATGTTTCTGAGAAGTTTTCAAGTTGAACAACAACTAATTTTTGAGGAAACTTCAGCTTTTTGAAGCTGGCTGTTTTGCATTTCCAATATTTCCGCTAAGTATTACTTTTGCTAATTATTACTTTTCTGCTAAATTATACTATTTCAGCTCCTATGTTGCATTTCTAATGTGTATATTATATACTGTATATTAAGTTATACTCTTACCACATTTCTTCCTGGTTTTAGGTTTGCGCTACATATTAACATTTCTGCTGTATTACAACACTTCTGCAATGTTGTACTACTTCTTCCAAGTTACTATGTTTCTGCTGAGTTACAATATTTCTGTAACTAAAATAAATTTTAGCAGGCCTCAACCCGCCATGCATGTTAACCAGGTAAAATAAATATTTATGTAGATATTTTGCAAATATTTATTATTCATTTTTTAGGAGCATAGTGCTTTTTTCCAAATTCAGGTGAAGGCCCTTTATGCGCTGAAAGCCCAAAGGTGATATAAGGATCAGTTTTTTGTTTGATACATGGACAATTCAAGTTCAGCTTTTCAATTCATTTAAGAGAGACCTTCAACTGGATGTTTTTACTTTTTTGTTATTTTTAAGAGTGTGTCCATTACATAAATAAAATTTCATTTACTTTGTAGCATTTCATGGATTTCATAAGCAACAGTATAGTTGTTTATACAGAGTATAAAGGTAAAAATGTGTGAAGTGTTATCTTCATTTCAGATGTCAAAAAGTATTTGTGGCTCCCAGTGTTTTCTTTTTCGTGCAAATCGGGTCCAAATGGCTCTTTGGGTCTTAAATGTTGCTGACCCCTGGTTTAGATGGTTGTCTTTAAACCTTCACTGAAGAGTCTTGTTGGAGAAAGCCACACCTTTACCTCACTGCAGCAGGGGTGAACAAGTGGGTGCAAGTCTATTTAGGTTAGAATCCATATGATTATAACCAATATGTATTAGAATAAAATAAATAAATGTGCAATGAACATGTCAGGAGTCACTGTTGAAAACCCTCATGGCAGTGGGGTTAAAGTACCTCCTGAACCTCTGATTCCTGCAGTGCAGCGAGGCGAGCCTCTGCAGCTCCTACTGTCCTGTGAGGATGCTTAGGTGAACACCAACACCAGCCCCTTGGTTTTGTTGTTCAGGAGAAGACTGTTCTTATTACTCCAGCCAGTTAAATAAATTATCATAATACAGTACATTTTAACATAATGACCTTATATTATTCATGACTTTTAACCATAATTTCAAATTAAAATAATCATGTTTGAAATATTTATTCAACTTATAGAATTAAATCTCTGCTAGTTGTTTTCTGTTCCAAAATATCTAGTTTAATACTATTTAAATTTACATATATTTTTGTAAATTACACAAAATTGGCATTTTCATGCCAATGCCATTACACAAAATTGGCATGCGGAGTTTCCCACTACCCGTGAATGCCTCTTATTTTACGTCTCTGGCTGACTCCTGAATCTCCTCCCACTCTCTGCTTGATCCCTGCCGTAAGCGCTGCTTCTCTGTCTCTCTTTTCTGAAATAAAATGTCTATAAGCTGTTTGAGTGATTTACCGAGTTGTTGTTAGTGACTTATAAGCCAGTCGAAGTATAAGTCATATTAAAGTAACACAATGGCTGCTTTGTTAGTGAAACGTTGTAATTTTAGTATTTAAAAGGAGTGTTTGGTAAGCTAGCCCTAACAACCAAGTGCTAACGCCTAGCCTAGCTCCTATAGGCCCAGTGCAAAATGTATTTGGTTCATTTGATTGTTTAATACAGTTATTGTGTTGTATTTGGTTCATTCGGTGTGTTAGTGTTTCTGAGTCTCTTAGGGAAGCTGAAGTTAGTTCTCCTCTTCACAAATCAGTCAGTTAAACGGCCTCATTCTATAGGTTGTAAGGTAATAAGCCGCCATCTTAGAACCACTGATAAGCTGCTGAAGCAGCAGGGTCGGTAACTTCAAAGGAGCCATTTTACCGCCTCTGACAGAAGGCCGGGAGAAAAAGAGTCACGTGCCTGTGCCGGTGTGTCTGTGTTGTGGGTTAATTAACAGAAGGGAGAGAGAGAGTGAGGATAAACACATAATATAAGAATAATAACATTTCTTAACAAGAAGAAGTTTTTTTTAATTAATCAATTTTAGTTTTTTAGTTAAATTTTAAGAACTGTTTAACAAACACTAGTTTGTGCAGACTGGTTTTTTTAAGTAAACCTACACCTGCAGCTCTGTTTAATTTTTCACAAAGTGAGAAGTTAATAATATAAAAAAGGCCACCTTCAAATAAATAAAATGCTGCAGTGCGCCATTAATATTATTAATATGATATGTACATATTTAAAACAACAGCATATTAAATGATACTAAATGATACTGTGTGCAGGTGATAATATTTTTAGGAAGCAGAATTTGAATGCAGACCAACTGAAATGTTGAAGCCTACAAATATATCATCCAAGCTTTCATTTATGATTGTTCATGCTTTTAAATTAAACTTTATCAATTTGATAAAGTGTGCAGTGCTAGGTGTAGCAAATCATTGCTTATTAAATCTGTGTTATCTAATAGCACCAAACTAATAGAGCTATCACATAACTGAGAAACTTGTGTGGCTTATTACAAATGGATGAAACCACATTTTACCTTAATGAAGACAGTAATCTTTAATAAGGTGTAGAAAAAAAGAGGTGAGTTGTTTGTTGCTGTGGTAAACAAAGAAGTGTACTGAATCTTTTGGACTACACAGATTGATGTAGTATTGATTGTGATGCTGATCTGAGTTGTCTCATTCTGTATTTTTGTGCTTTGTCTTTTGTTACACAGAGTGAACGAGATCTTTGGTTTTGCCTTTGCTGGTAAGTAAACAGTGATTGTAACTGAAGCAGTATGAACCTGGCATTGCGTAGCTACATTTGACGACTTACATAGTTTGACCTTTTGTGATATGTTTCCATTTACTGATTGGCAAACACACAGGATTTGTGACCTGTAGCAGCAAAGCCCCACACAGGACCCTCTGACTCTCCCTGAAAATGTCCCTGAAGTTTAATAGCCCATTTATGTATGATTTAAATTTCTTATGGCTTATCAAATCTAAACATAACTAAATGTCAGATGTCTTTATACAGTTGTTCATTTTCTCCTTATGTTTGTGGATTTAAGTAGCAGACAAACAATTAAAGTGTTTTAGGGGAGTCAGTATAAGTGGTTGCTCAAACACTTAAGAGCTGCACAGGTATTGATTTATATTGTCTCTCAAATTCTGATGTATTACATTAAAGTCAGAACATTGTAGAAGTATTTTGCTGACTCGGTATAAGTAATAGCTTTAACAGTAATAAAACGAAGAGAACCAGAGGTGTGAGTGGACATTGTTAGGTAAATTACAGCCAGTGTGTCTAATTAGTTTATTACTTATTTAGTGAATATAATGTGTTTTAAAATTAGATAGAAAAGTTGCCAAAAAGGTACACTGCAAAATTCATAAATATTCCTAGCAACGGGTACAATGAAATGACTTTTTTGTAATATTTTAAGACATTTAATTTTAATTACAAAACATGGTGCACCTCTGCTATTGTAACATGTTAATATTTAAATGTATTTGATTTACATATCATGTCAGACATGATGAGGTTTTCTGTTGCTTCTGATTTATATAATTACTTTGTATCTAACATTTTTAAAAGTTTTGGTTTTTCACACTTTATTAGCACTGACCTGTTGTAGAAAATGTTGGAGCCACAAGGCTTCTGTGTAGGAAATATTTGGTATATCCTGCACTTGTGCCAATTGATGGCTATTCTTTGCATTTCTGTAGTAATGAATGCTTTTATTACACATGCCATGTGAGACGCTGCAGTTCATTTATCTCCTCTTTACACTACAGTAAGCTCATAAAGCCTTAAAGTAATTGAGGATTTACTAGTTAATTTGTGTCACAGTAATTGGATTGTGTGTGAAGAGGCTCAACAGTCTGAATCATCAAACAGTGATCTGATGAATTGTTTCCTTTCTCTAGACTGCTGATCTGATCGTCTCAAGTCTGGTAAGTAAAGGTTTGTCTGATGTGCAGTGCTGGGAAATGTTTCTCATTATAGGAGATTCAGTTTAGTGCTGTGAGTCAGCACAGCTCTTGGCAATTCAAATAATAGAAAAGTCTATGAAAACATTTCCAGACTTACAATCTCTCTTATCATACTACATTTTTAATTAGGCCCTAATATCGGCCATGCTAAGTTTATTGTAGATTTAGCGGGGTGTGTATTAAACATGCCCATATTTGACTGAAATATGTAGAAACTGCTGTATAGGAGTCATCTGTCTCCAAATTTTTCATTTTGCCAAAAGTCATACTGAGTAAATTATTTTTTACTTTTATGTTAACGGCTCCCCAGACATTATGATATAGTGTTGTACCAGGTAAGTACACACAGAATCGGGAATTTGAGACCTTTGGGCATTTAGGAACATGTGAGTTGAGTGCATGTGAAGTGTTTAAACCAGGTGGTCTGAAACTGTCTGCTCTGACTTCATTGTGTGGGTTTAGCTTGACCATATAATGTTTACAGTAAGTTACTGTAGCACCACATCTTGGTTTACAGACTCTGTTTGTTTTTATTGTGTTAATAGAATGCAAAAATGTCCTTAGAAATGTTCCACCATATGTTAAACATTTTCATTCAGTTGAATCTAATAATGTACTGTACAACTCTTCAGTGTGTAATGATATATATGTTCTGTATTTTTCGGACTGTAAGGTGCACTAAATTCTAAGGCACATTAAGTCAAACAAAACAGATAAGTCAAACTTTATTCAACTCATTTACAATAACTCTCAAAATTGTTCAGTTGTAAGACATAAAATACAGAACAATTCACTCACTTTTCAGGATTTGTGTATTGATGAATGTGGATTGATCAGTTTGAAATCTGCTTCATAAGCATGGCTCTCAACAGGTGCCAGGCCCTTATACACACACACCATATTATGTTGAAGCACAGTACGAATTACTCTACGAGGGTGCTGACTATGGTAGCCATGCTCCGACAATACATCAAGTGGTGCTGCTTTGTAGCTTACCAAAGTCATACTAAAACATTTGACAGATGCTGAGTGCCGTGTACCACATAGAATTGGTTTGAAATCAGTAAACACAACCATACATAAGGTGCACTGTCTATTTTTGAGAAAATTAAAGGCTTTTAAATGTGCCTTATAGTCTGAAAAATACAGTAAAGCCAGGTTATTGGAAGTGTGTCTAATTCCACTTTCTTTCTGTCTTACAGGTGACCTGCTGCAGAAAACCCTCTCCCTATCATTAACAAGCAATTCAGTCTGTCCTATCACTCTCCCTCTCCCTGCTCCATCTTTTTTGACAAGCCATTCTATCTTCTATCATTTCTCCGCCATGAGCTCTATCTAAGTTGACAAGCTTGAACCTGAGTTGAAACGCAATCCTGTGACTTGAAATCAAGTTTTACCAGAATCTAAGTTTTTGGAATTGAAGTTACCAGAACTGTCGTCAATCTGTTTTCAGAATTCTGAGAGATCTCCGCTCTCACTGCTCCATCTTTCCTGTCGTTAAACTCTCTCACATCCAGTCATTTTGCTGGAAATTACAAGTAAAAAGTTGAATATACAGTAATAGAATTACAGTACAGTAGAACTCACTGTAGAAACTACTTACAGAGCCCTACATTTGTCATTTTAATTTTTACATTACACTTTGGAATAAACACTGATAGTTTGGCTTACGGTGCGTTACTTTGATAAATTATATAAAATACACACCTTTTTCAAGGTTTATTTGTAATAAGATAATCTGGTTATTTTGTAATACATACATTCAGACTTATATTCACATAAATAATAAATTGGATCCAAATATATTTTTCAAGTCTGTTTCATTGGCTATAACATTTGACTACAAGTTTATACTATTATTATTTAAGGACAAACCCTTTTTTGTCACTCAGTGTAAGTATTCAGTTACAGTTGTCATCTAGAGGCTGCCCTGAGAACCCAGACTTCCTGTTTCCTGACTGCTGCAGAACGTCCAGCTGAAGAATCCCCATAGCCTGTCATCTGATCACCACACATCACAGCTCCTTATATTTGCTTTAAATTTTAAATATCTGAAAGATTTACACAGTCTACTTAAAAGCTAAGAGTTTAATTATAGCCTGTTGATTGTTGAGATTTATTCTGCATATTACTTTACAGAAGTATAGACCAATTTGTTATCCAGTCTGGTTAAAAAAAATAGAAGTAATAATATACAGTTTTTGAAAAAGGTACAATAAAACAGACCAAAGTGTTTTCAAAGAACTTTAAATAAGTTAAACTAAATATTGAGTTTGTATTTAAGTGAGCCTTTTACATCAATTCTGATAAAGCTCTGATTTAAGAGAAAGTTGAGGAATCAGTTTTTCAGTGTTTACAGGTTGAGTTTGTTTACATTTGTGTATAATACATATAAGGTCCAGTTGTACTTGCACAAAATGCCAAGAAAAGTCAAAGGTCACAGTCCCAGAAGCTTAGATGGCAAAAGCAGAAAGAACAGGTAAAGTTTCTCAGAGCGGTGAGGAGGTAAAGGTGTCTGTTACAATATTCCCAGTCCAGAAGTGCAGAGCAGCGTTCAGACAGCCGCAGTGTCTTATGCAGATGTGGTAAAGAGAGGTGTTCCCTCAGCATGTGTGCCAGATGCTAAAGTACAGCAGGTAATCCAGACTGAACCCAGGTAACTGTGCAAACGCAGCATGATGGAGAAGCTCCAGGACCGTCTCATGTACAGGTTACAAACAGTGAAAGTCGTCCACGAGTGAGTAGCATCTGTGCGTCCCGAAGCCAGGCCGCTGCTAAGTATGGAAAGTACAGGAATCAGCAATGCATGGCGAACAGTTTGGTTTTCCTGTCATTCTTACACGAGGATGAATTCATTACCAGAGCAGATCTAAACCGTGTGTTGGACAAAGGCCATGCCGTGTATTCAGATGCCAGAAAGAGGTTTGTGAACAGCGTGTTTCTCGCCTGTGATGAGCTTCCCACAGTGGTCACCAGCCGCAGACACGAGTATCAAGTGGACATGTCTCAGTTTGCTCATTATGGCACATTTGATGGTACAATCATCTTCCGAGCCTTGAACAGGGACTACAGTGTTTGGCTTCAGCGGTTCGCTATGCTTTGCTAGTCATGGGAGGAACCGTCATTGCAGTTTGCAGGCTGACTTCAGGTGAATACGCATATTTTGACCCTCACCCACGTAAGTCTACAGGAATGCCATTGTCGCTAGCTGTAAGTGGTGGAACTGCAGTTATGTTAAAATTCACACGTCTTAACGACATGATTGACAGGATCAAACGCTTGTACCGAATGTTTAGCATCGCGCCATCCTGCACTTATGAGCTACAGCCTGTCGAGTTTCACAGTGAAAACCCTGCTGACCAAAGAGATGCTGATGAAAACAGACAAACAGCTACAACTGTTCCAGCACCAGCTTTAAATGAACCTGAATTTGAAACCCAAAATCCACTGAGCAGACACAGAAAACTGTGACCGACACTTTAGCCACTGAAGTGATGTCATCCAGAGTGGATTATTCAAATGAGCCAGCTGCTGAGCTGAACAATCGTCCTTATGATTATTTAGAAATAGAAACCCTGCATCTTCTGTAAGAGACACTCAGGTAACAAAAGAATCTGTTCCTCAGAATGATTTAAACACTGCCTCCTGTTTGACTGAGACAACAGAGGAACTCTCACATAAACTGTTGAAGCTTAATAAACAGCAAAGGAGAAAGATTAGGAGACGATTATTGGTCCAAGAAAAACTACCACAGAGAAAGGAAAATCAGAAAAAGAAAGAAAGACAGACGTACACTTTTGATGAAAGCTTTAAGGCAAAGAAAAATTCTAGTAGAAAGTCTCATGATTCTGATCACAGTAAGAAAAAGAGTGTGTACAAAAATAATCTGTATAAACTCAATGCTACATATAGAGAGAAACAGAGAGAACATTTTAGAAAATCTATAGAGATAGTGCTAAAATTAGAGAGAGAAAAGAGAACGTGTCATAAGGATGTATAAAGAAGATTCGTTATTCCGAGAAAAGCAGAAGGAGCGTATAACAAGAACATATAGAGAATCTCCATTTTCCGAGAAAAGCAGAAGGAACGTATGAGAAAACATATAAGAATCTTATAGACAATCTCCTATGTTCAAAGAAAGCAGAAGGAACGTATAAGAAGAAATACAGAACTTGTGCTGGATTCAGAGAGAAACATAAAGCTTACATGAGGTCATATGTATATAATATATAAAGAAAGTGAAGAATTTAAACAGAAAAAACGATCTTACATGATTAAACGTTATGGAGAAGAGAGACAATTTCAGCAGAAACAAGGACAATATGAGAGAACGAATGAGAGTAAAATATTGGAACGGTTTTTCTTTTAGACAGATGCATAATATCAGATGTGCAATGAACATAAAAAGAAAATATCGTCAGATGCATCGACCAGCTGAAAGTTTACAGTGTCAGTCAGATAACACTTTAATGAATGAGGCCATATCTCGTTTCAGATCAAACATTAAGTCAGCACCATCTTATGTTTGTACTGTTTGTCTAAAAGCTTCTTTTCCTAATCAGGTGAAAATCTGCAAAAGAAACAATTACTCAAACACCAACTGTAGCTCAGCAGTGTCTAACTGGTAAATTTGTTCATATGTGTGATGAAGCATGTAATGATCACTGCAGCTTTCCTGTTGAGAGAAAAAAGGAGTATATCTGTCACACGTGTCACAGTTCCCTCAAAAGTGGACGCATGCCAAGGCTTGCTGCTGTCAATGGTTTAGAACTGCAGGATATTCCAGCTGAACTGTGTGATCTCAACATTCTGGAGAGACATCTGATTGCCAAATGCATACCATTTGCAAGATTATTCCTTCCAAAGGGCAGACAAAGACTCATACGTGGTAATGTGGTGTGTGTACCATCTGAAGTCCAACAAACAGTTGACTGTTTACCGCTCAGAAACCAATCACAGATAATGAGGATCAAGCTAAAAGACGACTGTGCTACAAAGGCCATCAGCTGTTCCAGACTGTCACCTGGTCTAAACTGATCCAAGCCCTGCGTAAACTGAAACAAATTCATCCACAGTACACAGATATTGTTATCAGAGATGATGCATTGCTTTGTGATCCAACGTTACCTGATGATGACAGCAGTGATGAAGCCAGCATGGCAAGTGATGATTATGATGAAGCAGATTTAATGGAAATTGACAACTATGAAAAAGATGCCCTTTTGTGCGAAAGTGAGTCTGAAAGTGAACAAGCTATTAATATGCAATCCTGTGATGAACAACCAGAGGAACAAAATCCAGAGGAACCAGAAAGTGATTTGAACAATGGAGGTTTTGCTCTAGAAAGTTGTCTGCAGCCTGTAGACATTTCAGAAGAGATTCTCTGTTTCACTGATAACACATATTGTGTGGCTCCTGCAGAAAGAAACAATCCTGTTAGCTTCTTCAGAACTCCTCATTTGGAAGCCATGGCATTTCCTGTGCAGTTTCCTACTGGTCAGAATACACTGGATGAAAGAGACGTCTTAAACTCACACCGTGCTTACTTCAAGTCAAGGCTTTTCAACATTGATGCAAGATTTGCTAAAGATACAAATTACCTGTTTTTCTCACAGTTTGTCACTGAAATACACTTGGCTAATTCCAGCATGACAATACAGTTAAGGAAAGGTAAAACTATGACCAAAGATGGACGCAAAATCACATCAGGAATGTTACAAAGTAAGACAGAAGTAGAGAAGCTGGTAAGAAATAAAGATGCAATCAGATTTATGCAGCCACTCAGAGGAACTCCAGCTTACTGGCAGAAAACTACCAGAGATTATTCAGTATGGTTCGTCAAATAGGAACACCTCAGTTCTTTGTCACTTTCTCTGCTGCTGAGATGAGATGGCCTGAAGTGATTCAAGCAATAAAGAGACAGCAAGGTGAAGAGGTTGATTTTGAAGCCCTGGACTGGTCAGAAAAGTGTGAAATTCTAAGATCAAATCCAGTAACCACCATGCGAATGTTTGATAAGCGTGTTGAGGCTTTGTTCAGAGATTTGCTTTTTTCTCCTGCACAGCCCCTTGGTGAAATCATTGATTACTTTTACAGAGTTGAGTTCCAGCACAGAGGTAGTCCGCATATACACATGTTGCTGTGGATTCGAGAAAAGGTAGAAGTAGATGTGGATGATGACCAAACTGTCTGTGACTTTGTGGACAGATACATCTCAGCTCAACTCCCTGATCCAGAAAAACAGCCTGAACTGCACAAAAAAGTCGCTGAACTACAAAAGCACAGCAAAAACCACACAAAGACATGCTTTAAGAGTGTGAACTCTGGTTGTAGATTTGGGTTTCCAAAACCATCCACAAGAAAATGATTGTGAGACAGGATGAGGATTCAGACACTGAAGCTGCAAAAGCCAAACTCAGACCTTTGTTGAACCTGCTGAAGGAACCTGAAGCTGCTTCTCTCACCATAGAGCAGATTCTGTCACGATGCAACTTGACAATGAATGAGTATGAATGCCTCCAAGACATAAACAAGAAAACAGCGCTGATTCTGAAACGTGACCCAAAGGACTGTTGGATCAACAATTACAACCCACACCTGCTTGAAGCCTGGAACTCTAATTTAGATGTCTCGTTAATATTGAATGCCTATTCATGTATAGAATACTCTGTAAATATATAACGAAGAAAGAATCTGGCCTCTCTGAATACCTGACAGTTATTGACAACTCTGATAAGAACACGGTCAATGAATGTGATGAAATGAGAGCTGTGATGCAGGCTTATTCAAAAAAGAGAGAAATCAGTGCACAGGAGTGTGTGACTCGAGTCTGTGGCCTAAAAAGAAAAATGTTCCCGCAGTGTTGTATTTGTACCAACAGATGATAACCCAGTAAAAATGAGTCGCCCGATGAGCTACCTGGAATCCACAACACATGACAGTTGTAATATTTGGATGACAAGTTTGAGTGATAAATACAAATGCAGACCTGAGACACCAGAATATGAGGAAATGTCCCTGGCTGATTTTGCTGCCTTGTGCCGGTTGGTGAGTGGTCCAAATGAAGGAAAAGATGTGCTTCCTCTTCTAAACCAGCTTGGATTTGTACAAAGGCGAAAGAATGATAAACCAGCTATAATCAGGTATTACCACTGCTCACAGAAAAAGATCCTGAGCAATATTATGGACGACTGTTGAGACTTTACCTTCCACACAGATCAGAGCAGGAACTGAAACCACAAGGGTTCCAAACCTATCAGTCCTTCTACAACTCAGGTTTTGTACGACTTCCATGTTCAGACCACAGTGAGTCTGTGAAAAGGGTTGTGAAGAGAAATAAAGACAAGTATGAGAAGAACTCTGAGGATATTGAGAGTGCACTGGAAGAGTTTGAACAAAATAGGGATGTTGTGATTGATGAATGGTGTAATCTGGCTCCTGAATCTGAAGTTGTGAGGTTGCAATGTGATGAGAATCTTCAGAGACATTCTGATGATGAGAACGAACAGGAGAATGTTCCGACTACAGTCGTCAGTCTGATGCTGTAACAGAGATCAGAGCCGTCAGAGACAACCTGCAGTCGATCCAGCTGTGGTACGTGTAATGTATCAGAATCTGAACCAGAAGCAGGCCTGCGTGTTCTATGCTATAAGAGACTGGTGTATTCAGCGAGTTTGTGGTTTGAACCCAGATCCATTTTCTTCTATATCAACGGTGGTGCAGGAACTGGAAAGTCACATCTGATTAAATGTATTCACTCTGAAGCATCAAAGATCCTGAGCAGACTGCCTGCTAATGCAGAAGAAGCTGACATATCAAATCCAACTGTTTTACTGACGTCATTTACCGGGACAGCAGCTTTTTCTATCAATGGCTCTACGTTACATTCTCTACTGAAACTACCCAGGAGTCTGAAACCACCCATTCAAGGACTTGGTAACCAACTGATGAAGTCAGATCTGAGCTTATAATGCTGAAATTATTGTTTGATGAGATTTCAATGGTTTCAAAACCCTTTTTGCTTATGTGGATGCAAGACTGAAACAAATCAAAGGCACTCAGAGACCTTTTGGTGGAATGTCAGTTTTAGCTGTTGGAGATTTTACCAGCTGCCACCAGTGCGACAGTCTAAACCTCTCTGTGTTTACGATCCAGAACAGATTGACCTATGGCAGGAACATTTTCAGATGATCACTCTAACCGAGATCATGCGTCAGAAAGATGATGTGGCCTTTGCAGAGATGTTGAACAGGATTAGAGTCAAAGAAAAGACAGATGAGCTTTCTCAGTGCGACAGAGATTTGTTGTCACAGGCTGTGACTGCACCAGAAGAATGTCCAATCGAGGTCTTACACATTTATGCCACCAACAAGAATGTGAATCCCACAACACAGATACGCTCAAGAAGCTTCATTCAAACATTATAATCATCAATGCAGACGATTTCCAGAAGGATAAAGTACAGG
This sequence comes from Oreochromis niloticus, assembly GCF_001858045.2. NCBI lineage: Eukaryota > Metazoa > Chordata > Actinopteri > Cichliformes > Cichlidae > Oreochromis > Oreochromis niloticus. Next base: position 2,269 of record NW_020328124.1, on the reverse strand, counting down.
CAGAATGGCACGAAGAGACAAACCATTTACAGGTGGGCGAAATGATTTACCCGACACCCTGAATGTTGCTGAAGGAGCTCGAGTGATGCTGACCAGAAACTTGGACACACTAAACGGTTTGGTCAATGGTGCTTTTGGTATACTGATAAAGGTGGTGAGATCTGAAATGATGGACAATAATTAAACTGGGGCTCAGAATGGACAACCGGCAGTCTGTGAAACACCGCAGTGCTAATGCAGCATCTGATGATCTGGTTTACATTGAGAGAGCAGAGAGAGTCTGAAGTTTAAAGGAGCGGTACGCAGACAGTTTCCTGTAAAGCTCGCATTTGCCTGCACAATCACAAAACCAGGTCTTACAACACAGACAGCTGTAGTTTCAATGAAGAACATTTTTGAACCAGGTATGGCTTATGTTGCTCTCAGCAGGGTGACGTCTCTCAGTGGACTCTATTTACAGACTTGGATGAGAAAAAGATTTACGCCAATCCCGAGGTAACTGCAGCGCTCCAAACCATGAGACAAGCCAGCGTTGAGGAAATGATGCCTCTTCTTCAGGTCAGAGAAACAGCCAGCAGACCTGACTCTTACACTGATCCATCACAACGGAGGGTTTGCCATCTCACATCAGTGACATCAAGAGTCATCATGAAATGTGTTTAGCAGATGTTTGTGTCTCACAGAGTCTCACCTCCAAGGCTCCTTTGTTGCAGACAGTCTTCATTTGGACGGCTACACATGTTCAAACGCAACAGACATGTGTCCTACACAAACTTTCTCACATGGCCAGCAGAAGTGGTGGTGGAGTTGTTGTGTATTTGAGGAATCATTTTCAGGTTCAGGTAAAACAGTATCTGCATAATGTCACTGATCTTGAGTTTTTAGTGTTAAGGTTCAGGCTCCATTCCCTGCGCTCATTGCTGTTGTGTACAGACCTCCAGACTACAGTTTACACCATTCATGCAAAACCTGGTAAGTCTTTAGATTCACTTGAAATAATGGACTGTCACCCAATAATTGTGTGTGGAGATTTTAATGAGAACCAGTTACAGAGTGGAAGAAAACAGATTCTGGAGCAGTTTCAGTCGAGAGGGTATTCACAGCTGATCACTTCTGCCACTACAGACAAGAACACCCTGCTTGACCTCATTTTATTTCTCAGCACAGCACAGTCTCCATTCAGGTGTCCTGAGACATATTACAGTTACCACAACCTGTGTTTTGTGTCCTGTCCTCAGCCAATCATGAAGTCGTCTGGTGAGTTTTGAAACAATTACAGATCATGTTTGTTACAGAGTTTACTGATTGTAGAGCATGAAAAAGATTTTTCATTGAAAATTTATTTCTTCATATTGTCTTCCTACTTGTCTGTAAGAAGACCTTTCTTATTGCAATGTTATTAATCATTTCACCAATCATGGTGTACTTCATGCAGAGCAGGGAGATCTGCTTTCTGTTATCATGCACCTCAGATCTGAAATATGCTGCAAAAGTATATAAACGACATAATTTATTTTTTATTCTCATGTTTTAAATGACTAAATCTACTAATGCATTTTTTCATGGATGTTAATTGTCATCTCCTTTTGATACTTTTTTACTCTGAGTATGTATCTCAACAAACGAGAGCTTCCCTCAAAGGGCTTTCAAATATGAAATAGTAAATAAATAAATCCCAGATAAATGCAGGTATTTATTATGGGTCACATGAATAATAACAGAAATATATTTTCTTGATTATAGTAATTTTGTAGAATCAAATTTTGGGATGAATGAGGTTTTGCTTATCATGTTTTACAGTAAAAAAATGTTAAAAGTTTAAACTATCTTTAGGCTACCAGAGATGTCTATAATGATCATTATGTAGAGAAACATTTTTACAGCTTACAGAATATTATAAAAACTGATTTAGAAGTACATGGAAGTTTCTGCATCCATTTTCTGACTTGGCTTTATCCGGGTGGGTTTGGGTGGATAAGGCCAGTCAGAATTCTCTGAGCAGCTGGAAAAAGCTGCTAATAAACAAAGACATCAGAAAGCGGGGCTTTAGCTGTAGCCCCTTTCTGACGCACTAATTAGATTAGTAACTGACACCCATACCAGCATTACATATAATGGGGTGAGATGGGTGGGTGGGAGGGTGGTGGTGTTAAAGCACTTTATGTTTTGTAGATGTATTTTTTCAGACAGGGCACACACAGTCTGTTTCCTTTGTGGGAAAACCTTCAACTTCACCATCCTCAGCTGAAACAACAACATCTTAACACCA
>NW_020328123.1:0-49640 GCF_001858045.2 Oreochromis niloticus | reverse complement strand
CTCACTATGAGAAATAAACTGCAAAAATCCTTTCTGTCTCTATGCTGGTGTGTAAAAGCCTGCACTTGGTGCACCAGTTTTGGCGGGAAAAAGTACACAGCCTCTCTGATTGGTGGATTCAAATTCAGCAGCTCCAGGCTGCTTGACTGACCTAGGAAACAGGAAACACAGTATGCACAGCCACTGTTTGTTCACTTGCTGCTGCTGTGTGTGTGTGTGTGTGTGTGTGGTGTGGTGTGGTGTGTTGTGTGTGTGAGACCCTTTTTATGGCAGATGTCATTGTAGGATTCAAACTGATATATTAGACTGGTTGACTCGATTACATCCTGGTGTGTCTCTCTCTGTGCATTTGTGTTTCATTGTGTCCATAATTGTAATTGTGTGTATCTGCTGTTATTCTTTCTTTTCTTTTTTGTCAATTTTTTACCTTTCAACAAGCATTTGAGCAACCCTTACATCAGCATTTTTTCAGCTGTCCATTTGCTTTTCAATTTTCTATTTAAGTTATTACTTTCTGTTAATCATACTATTTCTGCTATTTTATAGATTTATGCTAATTATAGTATTTCTGCTTATAATAGTATTTCTGCTGATTATAGGATTTCTACCAATCATAGTATTTCTGCTACTTTTGGTATTGGTGATAAATACAGTATTTCTGCTAAAACATAGAATTTCTGCTATTTTATAGATTTGTGCTAAATGTAGTATTTCTGCCAATACTATGATTTCTTCCAATCATAGTATTTCTGCTAAATTATTATGTTTCTCTTAAGTCACAATTTTTTTGCTAAGATGTGATGCTACTGCTCCATGTCTGAAATACATTACAGAAAGCCATGTCTCTGTCGGTGTGAGCAAGGGATGCAGCTGCACTGACAGGACACTACATAGCCTGATGAAGCAGACAGAAGTGACAGCTCTGATTGGTGGATTCAAATTGAGCAGATCCAGGCTCTTTGACTCTCATAGATACAGCTGAAAATATAAAGCTGAAAAAAAAAAACCTGAAAAAGCCGATGTCAGTGTTTGAGTTTTTTAACTTCTAATAACTTTACAGAAGTGTGTGTGTGTGTGTGTGTGTGTGTGTCTTTGTCTGTGCTTGTGTGACTCAATTTTTATTCGTTGGTGACCAGCATCCATTAGTGTATTCAACTTGACCAGATTCGACTGATTGACTGGCATAGAAACACACAGGACACGTTTGTTTGTCCCTGTGTGCCTTGGTGTGTATGTTGTATGTATGTCTGTGTTTATGCTTGCATCCATGTTTTTGCACTTGTTTTCTGAATATGGTTATTTATCACTGTGTGTGTTTGTCCCTATTTGTAAACTTGCTAGCATCTAATTTTGCCTTAGCTTTGTGTATCTGCTGGCAGTTCCTCTAACATTTCTAATGTTTCTGACAAGTTTCACAGTTGAACAACAACTAATTTTTGAGGAAACTTCAGCTTTTTGAAGCTGGCTGTTTTGCATTTCCAATATTTCCGCTAAATTATTACTTTTATGCTAAATTATTACTTTCTGCTAAATTATACTATTCAGCTCCTATGTTGCATTTCTACTATGTGTTACTATTATACTACTGTATATTAAGTTATACTCTTACACCATTTCTTCTGGTTTTAGGTTTGCGCTACATATTAACATTTCTGCTGTATTACAACACTTCTGCAATGTTGTACTACTTCTTCCAAGTTACTATGTTTCTGCTGAGTTACAATATTCTGTAACTAAAATAAATTTAGCAGGCCTCAACCGCCATGCATGTTAACCAGGTAAAATAATATTAGGTAGATATTTTGCATATATTTATTATTCATTTTTAGGAGCATAGTGCTTTTTCCAAATTCAGGTGAAGGCCTTTATGCGCTGAAGCCCAAAGGTGATATAAGGATCAGTTTTGTTTGATACATGGACAATTCAAGTTCAGCTTTTCAATTCATTTAAGAGAGACCTTCAACTGGATGTTTTACTTTTTGTTATTTTTAAGAGTTCAAATGTGTCCATTACATAAATAAAATTTCATTTACTTTGTAGCATTTCATGGATTCATAAGCAACACAGTATAGTTGTTATACAGAGCATAAAGGTAAAAACAATATGTGAAGTGTTATCTTCATTTCAGATGTCAAAAGTATTTGTGGCTCCAGTGTTTTCTTTTTCGTGCAAATCGGGTCCAAATGGCTCTTGGGTCTTAATGTTGCTGACCCTGGTTTAGATGGTTGTCTTTAAAACCTTCACTGAAGAGTCTTGTTGGAGAAAGCCACACCTTTACTCACTGCAGCAGGGGTGAACAGTGGGTGCAAGTCTATTTAGGTTAAATCCATATGATTATAACCAATATGTATTAGAATAAAATAAATAAATGTGCAATGAACATGTCAGGAGTCACTGTTGAAACCCTCATGGCAGTGGGGTTAAAGTACCTCCTGAACCTCTGATTCCTGCAGTGCAGCGAGGCGAGCCTCTGCAGCTCCTACTGTCCTGTGAGGATGCTTAGGTGAACACCACACCAGCCCTTGGTTTTGTTGTTCAGGAGAAGACTGTTCTTATTACTCAGCCAGTTAAATAATATATCATAATACAGTACATTTAACATAATGACCTTATATTTATTCATGACTTTTAACCATAATTTCAAATTAAAATAATCATGTTTGAAATATTTATTCACTTATAGAATTAATCTCTGCTAGTTGTTTTCTGTTCCAAAAATATCTAGTTTAATACTATTTAAATTTACATATATTTTTGTAAATTACACAAAATTGGCATTTTCAATGCCAATGCCATTACACAAATTGGCATGGCGGAGTTTCCCACTACCCGTGAATGCCTCTTATTTTAAGTCTCTGGCTGACTCCTGAATCTCCTCCCACTCTCTGCTTGATCCTGCCGGTAAGCCTGCTTCTCTGTCTCTCTTTTCTGAATAAATGTCTATAAGCTGTTTGAGTGATTTACCGAGTTGTTGTTAGTGACTTATAAAGCCAGTCGAAGTATAAGTCATATTAAAGTAACACAATGGCTGCTTTGTTAGTGAAACGTTGTAATTTTAGTATTTAAAAGGAGTGTTTGGTAAGCTAGCCCTAACAACAAGTGCTAACGCCTAGCCTAGCTCCTATAGGCCCAGTGCAAATGTATTTGGTTCATTTGATTGTTTATACAGTTATTGTGTTGTATTTGGTTCATTCGGTGTGTTAGTGTTTCTGAGTCTCTTAGGGAAGCTGAGTTAGTTCTCCTCTTCACAAATCAGTCAGTTAAAACGGCCTCATTCTATAGGTTGTAAGGTAATGAGCCGCCATCTTAGAACCACTGATAAGCTGCTGAAGCAGCAGGTCCATAACTTCAAAGGAGCCATTTTACCGCCTCTGACAGAAGGCCGGGAGAAAAAGAGTCACGTGCCTGTGCCGGTGTGTGTCTGTGTTGTGGGTTAATTAACAGAAGGGAGAGAGAGTGAGGATAAAACACATAATATAAGAATAATAACATTTCTTAACAAGAAGAAGTTTTTTTTAATTAATCAATTTTAGTTTTTAGTTAAATTTAAGAACTGTTTAACAACACTAGTTTGTGCAGACTGGTTTGTTTTTAAGTAAAACCTACACCTGCAGCTCTGTTTAATTTTTCACAAAGTGAGAAGTTAATAAATATAAAAAAGGCCACCTTCAAATAAATAATGCTGCAGTGCGCCATTAATATTATTAATATGATATGTACATATTTAAAACAACAGCATATTAAATGATACTAAATGATACTGTGTGCAGGTGATAATATTTTAGGAAGCAGAATTTGAATGCAGACCAACTGAAATGTTGAGGCCTACAAATATATCATCCAAGCTTTCATTTATGATTGTTCATGCTTTTAAATTAAACTTTATCAATTTGATAAAGTGTACAGTGCTAGGTGTAGCAAATCATTGCTTATTAAATCTGTGTTATCTAATAGCACCAAACTAATAGAGCTATCACATAACTGAGAAACTTGTGTGGCTTATTACAAATGGATGAACCACATTTTACCTTAATGAAGACAGTAATCTTTAATAAGGTGTAGAAAAAAGAGGTGAGTTGTTTGTTGCTGTGGTAAACAAAGAAGTGTACTGAATCTTTTGGACTACACAGATTGATGTAGTATTGATTGTGATGCTGATCTTAGTTGTCTCATTCTGTATTTTTGTGCTTTGTCTTTTGTTACACAGAGTGAAAGAGATCTTTGGTTTTGCCTTTGCTGGTAAGTAAACAGTGATTGTAATTGAAGCAGTATGAACCTGGCATTGCGTAGCACATTTGACGACTTACATACAGTAGTTTGACCTTTTGTGATATGGTTCCATTTACTGATTGGCAAAAACACAGGATTTGTGACCTGTAGCAGCAAAGCCCCACACAGGGCCTCTGACTGTCCCTGAAATGTCCCTGAAGTTTAATAGCCCATTTATGTATGATTTAAATTTCTTATGGCTTATCAAATCTAAACATAACTAAATGTCAGATGTCTTTATACAGTTGTTCATTTTCTCCTTATGTTTGTGGATTTAAGTAGCAGACAAAACAATTGAAGTGTTTTAGGGGAGTCAGTATAAGTGGTTGCTCAAACACTTAAGAGCTGCACAGGTATTGATTTATATTGTCTCTCAAATTCTGATGTATTACATTAAAGTCAGAACATTGTAGAAGTATTTTGCCTGACTCGGTATAAGTAATAGCTTTAACAGTAATAAAAAGAAGAGAACCAGAGGTGTGAGTGGACATTGTTAGGTAATTACAGCCAGTGTGTCTAATTAGTTTATTACTTATTTAGTGAATATAATGTGTTTTAAATTAGATAGAAAAGTTGCCAAAAGGTACACTGCAAAAATTCATAAATATTCCTAGCAACGGGTACAATGAAATGACTTTTAGTGTAATATTTTAAGACATTTCATTTTAATTACAAAACATGGTGCATCTCTGCTATTGTAACATGTTATATTTAAATGTATTTTAAGATTTATATATTCATGTCAGACATGATGAGGTTTTCTGTTGCTTCTGATTTATATAATTACTTTGTATCTAACATTTTAAAAGTTTTGGTTTTTCACACTTTATTAGCACTGACCTGTTGTAGAAAATGTTGGAGCCACAAGGCTTCTGTGTAGGAAATATTTGGTATATCCTGCACTTGTGCCAATGATGGCTATTCTTTGCATTTCTGTAGTAATGAATGCTTTATTACACATGCCATGTGAGACGCTGCAGTTCATTTATCTCCTCTTTACACTACAGTAAGCTCATAAAGCCTTAAAGTAATTGAGGATTTTACTAGTTAATTTATGTCATAGTGAATTGGATTGTGTGTGAAGAGGCTCAACAGTCTGAATCATCAAACAGTGATCTGATGAATTGTTTCCTTTCTCTAGACTGCTGATCTGATCGTCTCAAGTCTGGTAAGTAAAGGTTTGTCTGATGTGCAGTGCTGGGAAATGTTTCTCATTATAGGAGATTCAGTTTAGTGCTGTGAGTCAGCACAGCTCTTGCAATTATCAAATAATAGAAAGTCTATGAAACATTTCCAGACTTACAAATCTCTCTTATCATCATACTACATTTTTAATTAGGCCCTAATATCGGCCATGCTAAGTTTATTGTAGATTTAGCGGGGTGTGTATTAAACATGCCCCATATTTGACTGAAATATGTAGAAACTGCTGTATAGGAGTCATCTGTCTCCAAATTTTTCATTTTGCCAAAAGTCATACTGAGTAAATTATTTTTACTTTTATGTTAACGGCTCCCCAGACATTATGATATAGTGTTGTACCAGGTAAGTACACACAGAATCGGGAATTTGAGACCTTTGGGCATTTAGGAACATGTGAGTTGAGTGCATGTGAAGTGTTTAAACCAGGTGGTCTGAAACTGTCTGCTCTGACTTCATTGTGTGGGTTTAGCTTGACCATATAATGTTTACAGTAAGTTACTGTAGCACCACATCTTGGTTTACAGACTCTGTTTGTTTTTATTGTGTTAATAGAATGCAAAAATATCCTTAGAAATGTTCCACCACCATATGTTAAACATTTTCATTCAGTTGAATCTAATAATGTACTGTACAACTCTTCAGTGTGTAATGATATATATGTTCTGTATTTTTCGGACTGTAAGGTGCACTAAATTCTAAGGCACATTAAGTCAAACAAAACAGATAAGTCAAACTTTATTCAACTCATTTACAATAACTCTCAAAATTGTTCAGTTGTAAGACATAAAATACAGAACAATTCACTCACTTTTCAGGATTTGTGTATTGATGAATGTGGATTGATCAGTTTGAAATCTGCTTCATAAGCATGGCTCTCAACAGGTGCCAGGCCCAACACCATATTATGTTGAAGCACAGTACGAATTACTCTACGAGGGTGCTGACTATGGTAGCCATGCTCCGACAATACATCAAGTGGTGCTGCTTTGTAGCTTACCAAAGTCATATTAAAACATTTGACAGATGCCGTGAGTCCCGTGTACCACATAGAATTGGTTTGAAATCAGTAAACACAACCATACATAAGGTGCACTGTCTATTTTTGAGAAAATTAAAGGCTTTTAAATGTGCCTTATAGTCTGAAAAATACAGTAAAGCCAGGTTTATTGGAAGTGTGTCTAATTCCACTTTCTTTCTGTCTTACAGGTGACCTGCTGCAGAAAACCCTCTCCCTCTATCATTAACAAGCAATTCAGTCTGTCCTATCACTCTCCCTCTCCCTGCTCCATCTTTTTTGACAAGCCATTCTATCTTCTATCATTTCTCCGCCATGAGCTCTATCTAAGTTGACAAGCTTGAACCTGAGTTGAAACGCAATCCTGTGACTTGAAATCAAGTTTTACCAGAATCTAAGTTTTTGGAATTGAAGTTACCAGAACTTCGTCAATCTGTTTTCAGAATTCTGAGAGATCTCCGCTCTCACTGCTCCAGCTTTCCTGTCGTTAAACTCTCTCACATCCAGTCATTTTGCTGGAAATTACAAGTAAAAAGTTGAATATACAGTAATAGAATTACAGTACAGTAGAACTCACTGTAGAAACTACTTACAGAGCCCTACATTTGTCATTTTAATTTTTACATTACACTTTGGAATAAACACTGATAGCTTGGCTTACGTGTGCAGTTACTTTGATAAATTATATAAAATACACACCTTTTTCAAGGTTTATTTGTAATAAGATAATCTGGTTATTTTGTAATACATACATTCAGACTTATATTCACATAAATAATAAATTGGATCCAAATATATTTTTCAAGTCTGTTTCATTGGCTATAACATTTGACTACAAGTTTATACTATTATTATTTAAGGACAAACCCTTTTTTGTCACTCAGTGTAAGTATTCAGTTACAGTTGTCATCTAGAGGCTGCCCTGAGAACCCAGACTTCCTGTTTCCTGACTGCTGCAGAACGTCCAGCTGAAGAATCCCCATAGCCTGTCATCTGATCACCACACCATCACAGCTCCTTATATTTGCTTTAAATTTTAAATATCTGAAAGATTTACACAAAGTCTACTTAAAAGCTAAGAGTTTAATTATAGCCTGTTGATTGTTGAGATTTATTCTGCATATTACTTTACAGGAGTATAGACCAATTTGTTATCCAGTCTGGTTAAAAAAAATAGAAGTAATAATATACAGTTTTTGAAAAAGGTACAATAAAACAGACCAAAGTGTTTTCAAAGAACTTTAAATAAGTTAAACTAAATATTGAGTTTGTATTTAAGTGAGCCTTTTACATCAATTCTGATAAAGCTCTGATTTAAGAGAAAGTTGAGGAATCAGTTTTTCAGTGTTTACAGGTTGAGTTTTGTTTACATTTGTGTATAAATACATATAAGGTCCAGTTTGTACTTGCACAAAATGCCAAGAAAAAGTCAAAGGTCACAGTCCCAGAAGCTTAGATGGCAAAAGCAGAAAGAACAGGTAAATGTTTCTCAGAGCGGTGAGCAGGTAAAGGTGTCTGTTACAAGTATTCCCAGTCCAGAAGTGCAGAGCAGTGCTCAGACAGCTGCAGTGTCCTATGCAGATGTGGTAAAGAGAGGTGTTCCCTCAGCATGTGTGCCAGATGCTAAAGTACAGCAGGTAATCCAGACTGAACCCCAGGTAACTGTGCAAACGCAGCATGATGGAGAAGCTCCAGGACCGTCTCATGTACAGGTTACAAACAATGAAAGTCGTCCACGAGTGAGTAGCATCTGTGCGTCCCGAAGCCAGGCCGCTGCTAAGTATGGAAAGTACAGGAATCAGCAATGCATGGCTAACAGTTTGGTTTTCCTGTCATTCTTACACGAGGATGAATTCATTACCAGAGCAGATCTTAACCGTGTGTTGGACAAAGGCCATGCCGTGTATTCAGATGCCAGAAAGAGGTTTGTGAACAGCGTGTTTCTCGCCTGTGATGAGCTTCCCACAGTGGTCACCAGCCGCAGACACGAGTATCAAGTGGACATGTCTCAGTTTGCTCATTATGGCACATTTGATGGTACAGGTCATCTTCCGAGCCTTGAACAGGGACTACAGTGTTTGGCTTCAGCGGTTCGCTATGCTTTGCTAGTCATGGGAGGAACGGTGATCGCAGTTTGCAGGCTGACTTCAGGTGAATACGCATACTTTGACCCTCACCCACGTAAGTCTACAGGAATGCCATTGTCGCTAGCTGTAAGTGGTGGAACTGCAGTTATGTTAAAATTCACACGTCTTAACGACATGATTGACAGGATCAAACGCTTGTACCGAATGTTTAGCATCGCACCATCCTGCACTTATGAGCTACAGCCTGTCGAGTTTCACAGTGAAAACGCTGCTTACCAAAGAGATGCTGATGAAAACAGACAAACAGCTACAAGTGTTCCAACACCAGTTTTAAATGAACCTGAATTTGAAACCCCAAAATCCACTGAGCAGACACAGAAAACTGTGACCGACACTTTAGCCACTGAAGTGATGTCATCCAGAGTGGATTATTCAAATGAGCCAGCTGCTGAGCTGAACAATTGTCCTTCTGATTATTTAGAAATAGAAACCTCTGCATCTTCTGTAAGAGACACTCAGGTAACAAAAGAATCTGTTCCTCAGAATGATTTAAACACTGCCTCCTGTTTGACTGAGACAACAGAGGAACTCTCACATAAACTGTTGAAGCATAATAAACAGCAAAGGAGAAAGATTAGGAGACGATTATTGGTCCAAGAAAATCTTCCACAGAGAAAGGAAAATCAGAAAAAGAAAGAAAGACAGATGTACACTTTTGATGAAAGCTTTAAGGCAAAGAAAAAAGATTCTAGTAGAAAGTCTCATGATTCTGATCACAGTAAGAAAAAGAGTGTGTACAAAAATAATCTGTATAAACTCAATGCTACATATAGAGAGAAACAGAGAGAACATTTTAGAAAAATCTATAGAGATAGTGCTAAAATTAGAGAGAGAAAAGAGAACGTGTCATAAGGATGTATAAAGAAGATTCGTTATTCCGAGAAAAGCAGAAGGAGCGTATAACAAGAACATATAGAGAATCTCCCATTTTCCGAGAAAAGCAGAAGGAACGTATAACAAGAACATATAGAGAATCTCCCATTTTCCGAGAAAAGCAGAAGGAACGTATAACAAGAACATATAGAGAATCTCCCATTTTCCGAGAAAAGCAGAAGGAGCGTATAACAAGAACATATAGAGAATCTCCCATTTTCCGAGAAAAGCAGAAGGAACGTATGAGAAAAACATATAAAGAATCTTATAGACAATCTCCTATGTTCAAAGAACAGCAGAAGGAACGTCTAAGAAGAAATTACAGAACTTGTGCTGGATTCAGAGAGAAACATAAAGCTTACATGAGGTCATATGTATATAATCTATATAAAGAAAGTGAAGAATTTAAACAGAAAAAGCGATCTTACATCACTAAACGTTATGGAGAAGAGAGACAATTTCAGCAGAAACACAAGGACAATATGAGAGAACGAATGAGAGTAAAATACTGGAACGGTTTTTCTTTTAGACAGATGCATAATATCAGATGTGCAATGAATATAAAAAGAAAATATCGTCAGATGCATCGACCAGCTGAAAGTTTACAGTGTCATCCAGATAACAGTTTAATGAATGAGGCCATATCTCGTTTCAGATCAAACATTAAGTCAGCACCATCTTATGTTTGTACTGTTTGTCTAAAAGCTTCTTTTCCTAATCAGGTGAAAATCTGCAAAAGAGCAAATTACTCAAAACACCAAACTGTAGCTCAGCAGTGTCTAACTGGTAAATTTGTTCATGTGTGTGATGAAGCATGTAATGATCAGTGTAGCTTTCCTGTTGAGAGAAAAAAGGAGTATATCTGTCACACGTGTCACAGTTCCCTCAAAAGTGGACGCATGCCAAGGCTTGCTGCTGTCAATGGTTTAGAACTGCAGGATATTCCAGCTGAACTGTGTGATCTCAACATTCTGGAGAGACATCTGATTGCCAAATGCATCCCATTTGCAAAGATTATTCCACTTCCAAAGGGCAGACAAAGACTCATTCGTGGTAATGTGGTGTGTGTACCATCTGAGGTCCAACAAACAGTTGACTGTTTGCCTCGGCTCAGAAACCAATCACAGATAATGAGGATCAAGTTGAAAAGACGACTGTGCTACAAAGGCCATCAGCTGTTCCAGACTGTCACCTGGTCTAAACTGATCCAAGCCCTGCGTAAACTCAAACAGATTCATCCACAGTACACAGATATTGTTATCAGAGATGATGCATTGCTTTGTGATCCCACGTTACCTGATGATGACAGCAGTGATGAAGCCAGCATGGCAAGTGATGATTATAATGAAGCAGATTTAATGGAAATTGACAACTATGAAAAAGATGCCCTTTTGTGTGAAACTGAGTCTGAAAGTGAACAAGATATTAATATGCAATCCTGTGATGAACAACCAGAGGAACAAAATCCAGAGGAACCAGAAAGTGATTTGAACAATGGAGGTTTTGCTCTAGAAAGTTGTCTGCAGCCTGTAGACATTTCAGAAGAGATTCTCTCTTTCACTGATAACACATATTGTGTGGCTCCTGCAGAAAGAAACAATCCTGTTAGCTTCTTCAGAACTCCTCATTTGGAAGCCATGGCATTTCCTGTGCAGTTTCCTACTGGTCAGAATACACTGGATGAAAAGAGACGTCTTAAACTCACACCAAGTGCTTACTTCAAGTCAAGGCTTTTCAACATTGATGCAAGATTTGCTAAAGATACAAATTACCTGTTTTTCTCACAGTTTGTCACTGAAATACACCTGGCTAATTCCAGCATGACAATACAGCTAAGGAAAGGTAAAACTATGACCAAAGATGGACGCAAAATCACATCAGGAATGTTACAAAGTAAGACAGAAGTAGAGAAGCTGGTAAGAAATAAAGATGCAATCAGATTTATGCAGCCACTCAGAGGAACTCCAGCTTACTGGCAGAAAACTACAAGAGATCTATTCAGTATGGTTCGTCAAATAGGAACACCTCAGTTCTTTGTCACTTTCTCTGCTGCTGAGATGAGATGGCCGGAAGTGATTCAAGCAATAAAGAGACAGCAAGGTGAAGAGGTTGATTTTGAAGCCCTGAACTGGTCAGAAAAGTGTGAAATTCTAAGATCAAATCCAGTAACCACCATGCGAATGTTTGATAAACGTGTTGAGGCCTTGTTCAGAGATTTGCTTTTTTCTCCTGCACAGCCCCTTGGTGAAATCATTGATTACTTTTACAGAGTTGAGTTCCAACACAGAGGTAGTCCGCATATACACATGTTGCTGTGGATTCGAGAAAAGGTAGAAGTAGATGTGGATGACGACCAAACTGTCTGTGACTTTGTGGACAGATACATCTCAGCTCAACTCCCTGATCCAGAAAAACAGCCTGAACTGCACAAAAAAGTCGCTGAACTACAAAAGCACAGCAAAAACCACACAAAAACATGCTTTAAGAGTGTGAACTCTGGTTGTAGATTTGGGTTTCCAAAACCACCAGCCACAAGAACGATGATTGTGAGACAGGATGAGGATTCAGACACTGAAGCTGCAAAAACCAAACTCAGACCTTTGTTGAACCTGCTGAAGGAACCTGAAGCTGCTTCTCTCACCATAGAGCAGATTCTGTCACGATGCAACTTGACAATGAATGAGTATGAGCAATGCCTCCAAGACATAAACAAGAAAACAGCTCTGATTCTGAAACGTGACCCAAAGGACTGTTGGATCAACAATTACAACCCAGACCTGCTTGAAGCCTGGAACTCTAATTTAGATGTCTCGTTAATATTGAATGCCTATTCATGTATAGAATACCTCTGTAAATATATAACGAAGAAAGAATCTGGCCTCTCTGAATACCTGAAGACAGTTATTGATAACTCTGCAAAGAACACCGTCAATGAATGTGATGAAATGAGAGCTGTGATGCAGGCTTATTCAAAAAAGAGAGAAATCAGTGCACAGGAGTGTGTGACTCGAGTCTGTGGCCTAAAAATGAAAAAATGTTCCCGCAGTGTTGTATTTGTACCAACAGATGATAACCCAGTAAAAATGAGTCGCCCCATGAGCTACCTGGAATCCACAACACATGACAGTTGTAATATTTGGATGACAAGTTTGAGTGATAAATACAAATGCAGACCTGAGACACCAGAATATGAGGAAATGTCGCTGGCTGATTTTGCTGCCTTGTGCCGGTTGGTGAGTGGTCCAAATGAAGGAAAAGATGTGCTTCCTCTTCTAAACCAGCTTGGATTTGTACAAAGGCGAAAGAATGATAAACCAGCTATAATCAGGTATTACCACTGTTCACAGGAAAAAGATCCTGAGCAATATTATGGACGGCTGTTGAGACTTTACCTTCCACACAGATCAGAGCAGGAACTGAAACCACAAGGGTTCCAAACCTATCAGTCCTTCTACAACTCAGGTTTTGTGCGACTTCCATGTTCAGACCACAGTGAGTCTGTGAAAAGGGTTGTGAAGAGAAATAAAGACAAGTATGAGAAGAACTCTGAGGATATTGAGAGTGCACTGGAAGAGTTTGAACAAAATAGAGACGTTGTGATCGATGAATGGTGTAATCTGGCTCCTGAATCTGAAGTTGTGAGGTTGCAATGTGATGAGAATCTTCCTGAGAGACATTCTGATGATGAGAACGAACAGGAGAATGTCCCCGACTACAGTCGTCAGTCTGATGCTGTAACAGAGATCAGAGCCGTCAGAGAACAACCTGCAGTCGATCCAGCTGTGGTACGTGTAATGTATCAGAATCTGAACCAGAAGCAGGCCTGCGTGTTCTATGCTATAAGAGACTGGTGTATTCAGCGAGTTTGTGGTTTGAACCCAGATCCATTTTTCTTCTATATCAACGGTGGTGCAGGAACTGGAAAGTCACATCTGATTAAATGTATTCACTCTGAAGCATCAAAGATCCTGAGCAGACTGCCTGCTAATGCAGAAGAAGCTGACATATCAAATCCAACTGTTTTACTGACTTCATTTACCGGTACAGCAGCTTTTTCTATCAGTGGCTCTACATTACATTCTCTACTGAAACTACCCAGGAGTCTGAAACCACCAATTCAAGGACTTGGTAACCAACTGGATGAAGTCAGATGTGAGCTTATAAATGCTGAAATTATTGTTATTGATGAGATTTCAATGGTTTCAAAACCCCTTTTTGCTTATGTGGATGCAAGACTGAAACAAATCAAAGGCACTCAGAGACCTTTTGGTGGAATGTCAGTTTTAGCTGTTGGAGATTTTTACCAGCTGCCACCAGTGCGACAGTCTAAGCCTCTCTGTGTTTGTGATCCAGAACAGATTGACCTATGGCAGGAACATTTTCAGATGATCACTCTAACCGAGATCATGCGTCAGAAAGATGATGTGGCCTTTGCAGAGATGCTGAACAGGATTAGAGTCAAAGAAAAGACAGATGAGCTTTCTCAGTGCGACAGAGATTTGTTGTCACAGGCTGTGACTGCACCAGAAGAATGTCCAACTGAGGTCTTACACATCTATGCCACCAACAAGAATGTGGAATCCCACAACACAGATACCCTGAAGAAACTTCATTCAAACATTATAATCATCAATGCAGACGATTTCCAGAAGGATAAATGTACAGGCAGAATGGCACGAAGAGACAGACCATTTACAGGTGGGAGAAATGATTTACCTGACACCCTGAATGTTGCTGAAGGAGCTCGAGTCATGCTGACCAGAAACTTGGACACACTAAACGGTTTAGTCAATGGTGCTTTTGGTATACTGATAAAGGTGGTGAGATCTGAAAATGATGGACACATAATTAAACTGGGGCTCAGAATGGACAACCGGCAGCCTATGAGACACAACCGCAGTGCTAATGCAGCATCTGATGATCTGGTTTACATTGAGAGAGCAGAGGAGAGTCTGAAGTTTAAAGGAGCGGTACGCAGACAGTTTCCTGTAAAGCTCGCATTCGCCTGCACAATTCACAAAACCCAGGGTCTTACAACACAGACAGCTGTAGTTTCAATGAAGAACATTTTTGAACCAGGTATGGCTTATGTTGCTCTCAGCAGGGTGACGTCTCTCAGTGGACTCTATTTACAGGACTTGGATGAGAAAAAGATTTACGCCAATCCCGAGGTAACTGCAGCGCTCCAAACCATGAGACAAGCCAGTGTTGAGGAAATGATGCCTCTTCTTCAGGTCAGAGAAACAGCCAGCAGACCTGACACTCTTACACTGATCCATCACAATACGGAGGGTTTGCCATCTCACATCAGTGACATCAAGAGTCATCATGAAATGTGCTTAGCAGATGTTTTGTGTCTCACAGAGTCTCACCTCCAAGGCTCCTTTGTTGCAGACAGTCTTCATTTGGACAGCTACACCATGTTCAAACGCAACAGACGTGTGTCCTACACAAACTTTCCTCACATGGCCAGCAGAAGTGGTGGTGGAGTTGTTGTGTATTTGAGGAATCATTTTCAGGTTCAGGTAAAACAGTATCTGCATAATGTCACTGATCTTGAGTTCTTAGTGTTGAAGGTTCAGGCTCCATTCCCTGCACTCATTGCTGTTGTGTACAGACCTCCTGACTACAGTTTGACACCGTTCATGCAAAACCTGGTAAGTCTTTTAGATTCACTTGAAATAATGGACTGTCACCCAATAATTGTGTGTGGAGATTTTAATGAGAACCAGTTGCAGAGTGGAAGAAAACAGATTCTGGAGCAGTTTCAGTCGAGAGGGTATTCACAGCTGATCACTTCTGCCACTACAGACAAGAACACCCTGCTTGACCTCATTTTTATTTCTCAGCCACAGCAAAGTCTCCATTCAGGTGTCCTGAGAACATATTACAGTTACCACAACCCTGTGTTTTGTGTCCTGTCCTCCAGCCAATCATGAAGTCGTCTGGTGAGTTTTGAAACAGTTACAGATTATGTTTGTTACAGAGTTTACTGATTGTAGAGCATGAAAAAGATTTTTCATTGAAAAAAGGGTCTTCCCTACTCTGTCTGTCAGAAGACCCTTTCTTATTGCAATGTTATTAATCATTTCAACAAATCATTGCTGAACTTCATGCAGAGCAGGGAGATCTGCTTTCTGCTATCATGCACCTCTGATCTGAAATGTGCTGCAACATTTGATAAACCAACATCATTTTTTTATTCTCATGTTTTAAATGACTACATCTTTTTACTGTGACGTATGTAGCTCAACAAACGAGATCTTCCCCTCCAAGGGCTTTAAAATATGAAATAGTAAATAAATAAATCCCAGATAAATGCAGGTATTTATTATGGGTCACATGAATAAATACAGACAATTATATTTTCTTGATTATAGTAGATTTTGTAGAATCAAAAGTTTTTGGGATGAATGAGGTTTTGCTTATCATGTTTTACAGGTAAAAAATGTTAAAAGTTTTAAACTATCTTTAGGCTACCAGAGATGTCTATAATGATACATTATGTAGAGAAAAACATTAGTACAGCTTACAGAATATGTATAAAAACTGATTTAGAAGTAAATGGATAGTTTTCTGAAAGTTCTCGACTACAGTTTAACACCACCCACCCAGCTCAGCCCCCAAGTGTCTATGTAATGCTTATATGGTGTGTGAGTTTGACTTGGCCTTTATCCGGGTGGGTTTGGGTTTGGGTGGCTAAAGGCCAAGTCAGAATTCTCTGAGCAGCTGGAAAAAGCTGCTCATAAACAAAGACATCAGAAAGTGTGGGTTTTAGGTGTAGCCCACGCTTTCTGATGCACTAATTAGAGTTATTGACCGACACCCCATACCAGCATTACATAGACACTTGGGGGCTGAGCTGGGTGGGTGGTGTTATAAGCACTTGTTTTGTAGATGTATTTTTTCAGACAGGGCACAGTCTCCTTTGTGGCAAAACCTTCAAACTTCACCATCCTCAGCTGAAACAACAACATCTTAACACCATCTTCATGAACTGCTGAGCCAAACCTGATCCATCAGTGCTGGACTGCACAGATAACTACATGCCACAAGGAGACTGCTGTGTTATGAACTGCCATACCAGTGTGTCTTCAATGGAGAAGATGACACACCCATCACCTGACCTCCTGCCTGATCTGGAGACCATCATCATGCTGCCACACTACACACCTCTGAGACCATCAATGATGACTGATACTGAGGAAACTGTATTTCCTGTCAGAGATGCTCAGTGATCCTCAGAGCAGAGAGAGGTATGATTCTTTATCTTTGATAAAAAAAAATGTCAGTGTTCTTAATTCAATTAATTAATTAAAATCCTGTTTATTGCATAAATAATTCCACACTCAAATGATTAAACTTGTTGACACTTTTTGAGTTTTAATTCACATTATCGATTACAAATCTATGCTTTTTCTACTCTGTCTCTCTGTGCAGGTATTGCTGTCTTCTGAGTTCTTCAGTGTCCCAACTGAGACATTCAAACCTCATCACAGAGCTCATGTCTTTCCTCACCATCATGTGAGTGTGAGATTGCTCTGGATTCTGGTTATGTGGCCTGCAGCACCTATAAGGTATTTCAACATTGTCCATTTTATAACTTATTTGTAATTTTTAGGCCTTAACACAAATAAAATGTTCCCTTTTCTGTATTTTTTAGAACAAGCTCATCCAGTGTGCCTGCATTCCAGCTTCACAGAAAAGAACATCAGACACCAGCGAGGGAGGATAAGAAAGACAGACGCAACAACATTGTCATCCCCTATGTAGCCGGTGTATCAGAAAAACTCAGGAGAGTTTTCTCCAAATACGACATCCCAGTGTACTTCAGACCCAGCAACACACTCAGACAGAAACTGGTTCACCCGAAAGACAAAACTCCTAAACACAAACCTAACAATGTGGTGTATGCTGTACAGTGCAGCGAGGAATGCCCAGACCTCTACATCGGAGAGACCAAACAGCCACTTCACAAGCGCATGGCACAACATAGAAGAGCCACCTCCACGGGACAAGACTCAGCAGTTCATCTGCATCTAAAGGACAAAGGCCAGTCTTTCGAGGATGCCAACGTTCACATTTTGGACAGAGAGGACAGATGGTTTGAAAGAGGAGTGAAAGAGGCCATTTAGGTCCACTGTGAGCGACCATCTTTGAACAGAGGCGGTGGTTTACGACACCAACTGTCTGCCATCTATATTCCAGTTTTGAGTTCCCTCCCCAGACACCTTAACACCCACTCCCATCCTGGGAGTGGGCGTGGGTGATTTCCTGACCTCAGGAAATCACATGATAGGGTGGGGCCAGGTTTCACAATGAGCTCACTCGAAACCCTGGCTGATTGGGACCCACACCCACTTTCACACCTTGGCTCATGTGATTAGGTAGAGGATCATCAGGGGTTCTTTGTCCCTCTTTGGGGGGAAACTCCCACTGGGTTTAAATCTGGGACTCTCCACCATTGACCCTTAGAACTGAAGAAGCTTCTCGGATGAGAGGTGAAACGTCTTCAAGGAACTCAAAGAAGTCCAGACGCTTTTCTTTCCAAGCTCCTTAGACTTCCCTTGTGTTAATTACATTTTATTTGTTGTTGTTTTCTTTTAGATTTATATGCAGTGATTGGATGTGGTGGAGCTTTGTTAACCGTGTGGAAAACATCTGTTTGTGATGATATTTACAATGAGGCTTTAAGGTGACAGTTTCCATGTAATTTCAATTCTTTTACTAAGCAAAAACATGTTTGCAATTAACATATTTTGTCAGTTTTGTCTTTTGGATTTATGGTTAACATTCCTCTGTGACAGCAAATACTAAACTGGTCCAAGTAACCAGCATATCATTGGTCAAAGGCAAAAAGGACCACATGTCACACTAGCAATGAATTTTTGACTGTGTTTGTGTTAGTATAGAGTAGGTCTAACAGTGGTTTTCCACATCTGCTCTAATATATATAGATAATGGGTCAGACATATAAAGTCATTTTGAAAAGTTCATAAAGGTCACATCCATTTATATGTGTTCCTCTTTATCATTTTATATCATCTGTCACACAGCTGACTTGAGTTTTGATCAGAGTAGAACCATAACATTCATGCTAATGGTTCTACTGTTTACAGTTACTTTATGATGGATTTCACCCTGGTCACAGCACTATGTGAAAAGCTGTTAGAGGTAAAGTTAAGCCAATTAATACCTCATCATAAGTCACTTTCTAACACAGGGCAGTGATTATTATTCACTGTAATTTATTCCACAACAATGTTCTTTATTTGATTCTTTAAATATGCACATCGATTGTTTAGCTGTGTGACTCTCCACACCTCAAATATATCACAATGTGGACTTCATTTCGACAGTATTTTGTAGATTGGTACCATATTTATTATCAAATCATCTTGTGCATTTATTAACTAAATGTTGTTTGTGAGGGGGGTTTTTTGTTTGTTTGGGGTTTTTTTGTTGCCATTTTTACATTTCACCAACTGTGTAAATTTTGCAATTTTACCTTGGTTTTGTTTCACATCAGTTTATCTGCTGGCTGGTATTCCTGTCTTCCTTCTCTCACCCCAACCGGTCGCAGCAGATGGCCGCCCCTCCCTGAGCCTGGTTCTGCTGGAGGTTTCTTCCTGTTAAAAGGGAGTTTTTCCTTCCCACTGTCGCCAAAGTGCTTGCTCATAGGGGGTCATATGATTGTTGGGTTTTTCTCTGTATCTATGAAGCGCCTTAAGGCGACTTTTGTTGTGATTTGGCGCTACATAAATTGAATTGAATTGGTTTTCTTCCTTTTCTAATGTTTCTGGTCATTTTTCACAGTTAAACAAGTAACTTTGAGGTTACTTCATCATTTTCAGCTGTTATCTGTTTACAGTTTTTTCCTAATAATTACATTTCTGCAAAATTATATCATTTCTGCTAAGTTATGTTATTCTAAATTATTACATTTCTGCTAAGTTGTAGCTTCTGGTAAACTACAACATTTCTGCTGAATTGTTGTTTCTTCTAAGTTATTGCATTTCTGCTAAGTTATTACATTTTTGTTAACTTGATGTTGTTCTGCAAAGTTATTAAAATTTCAACAACTTTTTAAACACTGACTTTGATTTCTTCAGCTTCTTCAGCTATTTTCAACTATTCTCAGCAGACAGCTTCAGCTTTACAGCATCCACACTGCATTTTCGCAGGAAATGCAAATTTTTCTAGTCTAACATTAACATGGAAATCAAATCAATTATACTGAATATATTTGTTTCTGGGAAGAAAGTTTTCCTGTGTATTTGAATCAAAAAGACATTATGTGGATGTTGATGTGAAAATGAGCTGATGGTGAATCTAACTGAAGATGAACTGCATGGGTTGATGCTTCATAAAGTGAAGTATATTCATATGCAGCCAAATGTTCATAATGGAATTTTCTATGTTAAGAAGAAAAGAAGAAAATGAAATGAAGCGATTTTGAAGCTAAAAGTCAGACACAGAGAGGATGAACGTTTATGGTTAGTTGCTCGAGTTCTTGCGATGAGCAGCAGACGTCATCTGAAGACTCGTCCCGTGAGTCCACAGTTTGACAGACATTCATAGAAATTCTATCAGGATAAGATAGAAGATCTTTATTGTCACTGTTACCAGAACAATGAGGAGTTTCTCTCCATTGGCAGCTTGTATCTGTTTACATTCAGATTCTTAGGATAATAGAAGAAGAGAAATAAAGATAAGAACAAGTTTCAGAGGTACCTACACAGGGAATGTGTGTAATGCACAATAAATGAAGTATCTAAACAAAAGGATCTGCACAAGTTATATACAGAAACAAATCTATAGATATATCTGCAGGTACAGTGTAAAGAGGAGGATCAGGTCAGTATAAGGTGCTCTGTGATTGGTGGGATTGCACATTGAGTAAGCGGTAGGAATGCTGGTTGCTGCTGTAAAAGAATACAGTTCTATAAATAGAGGCAGGAATTCTACTGTAATGAATACTGTTTAGAAATAAATCTAGTGCAAGTGTCCATGAGTGTTAACAGCACAGTTAACCTTCAATCAGGGTGGAGGTAGAAACTTCTACTGAGTCTGTTTGTCTTTGTTGGACCTGTAGAGTTTACCAGAGGGAAGGTGGGAAAGTGAGTGTCCAGGGTGGAGGGGTCCTTGATGATGATGCTGGCTTCCTGCTGAAGGCTGCCAGTATAGATGTCTCTGAGGGGGGTCAGTGAAGTGCCGATTGGCCGCTCTGCTGCCCTCACCACGCGCTGCAGTTTCCTCTTGTCCTCCACAGTGCAGCAGTTGAAGCAGAGGGTGCAGCAGGAGGTCAGAAGGCTCTCGATGGTGGAGCAGTAGAAATTAATTAGCAGGCTTTGGGGCTTGACATTGCTTCCTGAGGAAGTGCAGCCTTTGTTGTGCTTTCCCTACCTGGTGGGAGATGTTTGTGGACCAGGTAAGGTCGGCCGAGATGTGGACTCTGAGGAACTTGAAGCTCTCCACCCTTTCTGCCTCCTCCATCAATGTAGAGGGTGGAGTGCTCAGATGGCTTTGTTCTGCTGAAGTCGATCATCATGTCCTTGGTCTTGGCTGGGTTCAGGTTGTTGTCGTCACACCATTGCTTCAGATGCTGAACCTCCTCTCTGTAGCTGAATCATCGTTGTTGTCCATCAGTCCTATGATGGTGGTGTCATCAGCACATTTATAATGGTGTTACTGGTGTGGACTGGAGAACAGTCATGGGTGAAAAGTGAGTATAAGAGGGGACTGAGGACACACGTTCAGAGTGAGGGTGGAGGAGGTGTGGCTCCCAGCCTGACGTTCTGGGGTGTGTTGCTCAGGAAGTCCAGTATCCAGCTGCACAGTGAGCTGCTGGGTCCTAAGTTGCTGAGTTTATGAACCAGTTTGTGGGCTTGAACTGTGTTGAAGGTAAAGTCCACAAACAGCATTCTCACGTACGTGTTTCCTACTGTCCAGATGTGTGAGGGTTGTGTGAAGAGCTGTAATGATGGTGTCCTCTGTCCACCTGTTTGCCTTCTACAGACTGTAGCAGTGAGAGGTTGAAGATGGTGGTGAAAACCTCTGCTAGTTGGTCTGCACATGCTTTAAGCACTCCACCGGCTGCACCGTCAGCACCAGCTGCTTTCCTCGCATAGACTCTGTCAGTGTGGCTCTGACCTGATGCTGCTCCAGCTGGATGGGGGCGTCGTCCCTCTCTGTAACGCAGGATAGGTGTTGGTGTCACTGTTTTGTTGGTCAAAGCGGGCGAAGAACTGCTTCATGGTGTCAGGTGAGGTGATGTGCGGGAGTTTGTTTGTGTGCGATTGTCCTTGTAGCCAGTGAGTGTCTTGATCCCTGCCACATGTTTCTGGAGTGGTTTGTGTTAAAGTGTTCCTCGATGCGCTGTTTGAATCTGCGTTTGGATTCTTTGATGCCTTTAGATTAGACACCTCTTTGTAGGTTTGTTGGTCTCCTGATCTGAAGGCGCTGCTCTCAGTAGAGCTTGCACCTCACTGTTGAGCCATGGCTTCTGCTTTGGGAACACTTTGTCTTTGTTGTTGTTACACTCTCAGTGCAGATGTATGAGAGTACAGCAGATGTGTGGCCCTCCAAGTCTGTTCCTTCTGTGAATACACTCCAGACCATATTGTCCAAACAGTCCTGCAGGGCTGTGGTGGATCCACAGTCTAGTGTGGACTGTGTTACTTCTGGGTCTTAGAGACAAGGTTTGGATTTCTGAGGATGTTTCTGGGGGATCTAGTTTTGGTTCAATTATAGTTCTGCATTCTTCATCATCATTTCACTTATTTCTTGGTGTTCACATCTCATTTATTTCCCTTTCCTGATACAACTGTTAGTTCATGCTGCTTTAAATGAGTCCTAAACTTCATTGTATGTGACATTAAACATCTTAAATGTAACTTTCTGTAGCAAAGAAAGCTGCAGGAGCCCAGGTTTCATCTTCACACACATCAGGAGCAGCTGCTCCATCACAAACACCACAGAAGAAGAACAACACTGGATCAGATTTAATGTAACCGGCTGTTTTTATCTGGATTTATTTGACAGGGACAGAGTTCATGTTCATGAAACCTGCCAGATTTGAGCTGCTCATGTGTCGTCCCTGGGCAGGTCACATGACTCTATCCAACACACAAAGACACACAGACACACAAGAAAAGCCAGAGAAACAAAGACAAATCCAAACAATCCATCATGAGTTAAAGTGATCACAGGTCTGATTTGTTGGAGCCTTCAAAGTGTCACATGTGGACTGTTCCTTTATTACTACCACTGAAGGCCACGCCCCTCTGGTCATGTGATCATGTGGTTTGTAGGAACACTCCTCTTCCTCAGAGGATCCACCTGTGCTTCCTCTCCTCCACCTGTTACAGTGAGGGAACGTCCTGAAACCTGCATTGTGACCTTTGAATTTCTAACCCAAACTGTACGATTCAATCGTACAGTTTGAGCAGGAGCTGAAAAACGCGACTGAAAACATTCACACAGCTTAAGTGTGAGAATTTTAAAGCAAATTTAAAACTAACCAGGAGCCAATGTAAGAAAATAAAACAGGGCTAATGTGACCTCGCTCCCCAGAGGCTGTCAGGAGTCTGTTTCATGGAGGCGTGACACACATAATTTGTGGTTTTCCTCAGTCAGAAGCAGAGACTGAGTTGCATAAATGCAGTTTATTCATATTCAGCATGCTGTGGTTTATGTAACAGGAAAATATGACAGTATAAATAAAGACAAAGTGTTCATGTCACTGCCCCAGAAACCCTCTACAGTCTGTTACGGAGGTGCATCAGTCTAATTTAGCTTTACAAGAACAGCAGTTCTTAAACCTGCCACAAGGTGGAGCTCCGACACAAGGGATAGAAGTATCTCTGCTGCCCTCCAACATCTCCAGCTTCAACGGACTTTAGGATTATTTTCCAGCTGTTAATTATCCAAGCCATTTCTTGTCATATTTGATATATTACACTGACATGTTTTTCACCTTATTTAGCCTCATCTTCAAACTTGCGAGATAAATAAAGCATTTCTTATGTTAAGTAATGATTAATTATGATGTCACAAAGGAATAATCCTATTATCACATCCTGATGAGTTTGATCCTGAAGCAGCTTTTATGTCAAACTTGCTGCCTGTTTGACACCCGTCAGAGTCTCTGCAGAGGTTTTAGTTGCAGGCTGATGGTGATGTGTATGGATGGTGTAACAGGGGCTGGGAAAGGATGCTGAAAGCTGAATATAATACAGAACAATAACAGGACATATAATCATGTAGCAAACATGATCTTCAACAGGCACACTTCTATTATTCATGATCACAAAGAACTTGTGCAGCCCTGATATCAGCCCTAATATATGAGTGTGTTTGCCCAAAGATTGAAACAGCATCAACATGACAGCTGTAAGAAATCTTCTCTCAGCCTTGTTTGGCAGAAGATCCCTGCAACAAAGATTGTAGCTGAAAGATGACGTGTGTAAAGTTTGTCTTTGGGAGGGTTGAGGCTGTTTTTAGACCTTTGATAGTTTCAATCCAGTTCTGAAAGACAGAAATAAAAACAACATCATTAAGATCAGATCATGGAGCTGTTTGCTGCCTTGTTTCTAGCTTCACATTACAAGACTTTACTACAATAAAGATGCTAACATGTATCTGTAGGAACAACATCATTGAATCTAGAACAACTGGAGCCAAACCAGTGGCTCTGCTGGGATCACTGGTGAGCCAACACTTCCTTGTTGATGCAGATTTCAGGGCTTCCTGTTGCTCCTCCGTTATAACTGTTCTCTCTTCTCAACACATGATGACACAAAGGAATCAGCAGTGACGAAGATGATGCTGAAGCACACATTTCACACATATAACAGAGCAGTCCAGTTACACACACCTCTGCTTGACATTAGGCCTCAAACAAAGACACAAAACACTAACTTGACTCTAAATAGAAGAAACTGGCAGCTTTTTCTGTTCTGTGCTTATTTATATTTGACACACATGCTTCTCTTTGTGCAAACACACATCGCACTATAAGGGTAACCTAGCACACAATGATTGGACAGCACAGTGATGATGCTGGGAGATCCTATACGAAGCAACACAGAAACACTGAGAACTTTAAACATTGATTATATTGAGATAAGCAGCCGACCCAGTCTAGATAAAGGCGAGCAGCTGGGACCGCTGCTGCACCAAAAACAGGTTTCAGTGTTTCCATGTGTGTGTGTGTGATGTCTTTACTTATACTGGTCAATAGACTTTAGTCAACACATGATTGAAAGGTGTTACACATGAAATAAAACCAGTGTTTCATCTTTATTCCTCTGAAGCAGCTGCATTATAACCAATCTGCTCCTTTGTGGCCTTTAAAACAGCTTAAATAACTGTTGTTATATTTGTTTCTGCTCCTCTTGGACAGACGACTCTTGAAAAGACATTTTTGAATTTCAATGTGACTTTAACTGGATAAATATGGGATATATAAACGTCTGCAACAAACTGATTCCAGCTTCTACCTCATGATAGGAATGTTTTTGTGGCTCAAGATGACCTGATATCTTTCATGATGGAGATATTTGACACATGTTTCACATATTATAGACGAACAAGTTATTCATAGCAGTTTAAATACGGGGAGTCACTTTTGGGCCCAGCAGATAAAACAGAGCCAATATTTGCTTCTTTATTTAAGTGACATGTGTCACAGATGTGACCTAGTAAAGTGTAGCTGAACATTAGTGACGTTATTCTCATGGCGTGCTTTGAAGTTAGCGTCAGCTAAAGTATTATACTAGCAAAAAACTATTTCCAGGCTCAACTTCCATCATACAGATGATGCTCGTGGCAAAAGAGTAACGTTCAGAAGCCTTTTCATTGTGAAATCTGTTTCTGTTCAAGAGGAAATCATATTCAAACTGATTAAATAGACATTTTTCAGTAGTTAGCTGCTATGTGCCCGTCTCAGTGTGAAGTGAAGTCTGTCTGTACTGGATCTGGATTCATCGTCGTCCCTCCAACAGCAACACAAAGATCCGGCTCACCAATTGGTGATAACGACCTACTGAGCCTGCTAGCAGGGGCAATCTGAGCCACAGTTATGGGGCTGATAACTGCTAATAACGCCCATTGATGGACTGTTTACACAAACAGTAACACAAAGACTCAATCAAGAACTGGTGATGTATTTATATCAGGACATGGAAAACAATGAAACACACATTTTTCATCATGCCTGTACTTTGACAAAAACTCAGCTTTGATATTTGTATGTCTGCAGCAGTAATGACAGAGAAATCATTTCTTCATATTTGACTTCAAATGTCTCAAATCGAGTATTTAAAGTCCAGTTTCGGGGCTTTGATGAGTTGAATCAATGATTTGGATCATTGATTAGAGATCATACAGCTAAATGCACTTTAGAAATGGTCCAGCAGTACAACAGCTAACACATGGATGTGAATGATTCCACTGTGAAAGTTTCACATGAATTGTGGGTAACATGCAATAATGTTTGTGCTAACATAATATCTAAACACAGACTGAACAGCTGACTGAGGACATTTATAATCTGACCACACGTTCATCAATGAATTATTGTCAAAGTTTATCGTCTGCAGTCTCATGAATCCTCTGGACATCAAACAATGATGGTGTTATTGGAGCTGAGTGAATTTTTGTTGGCTTTATTATCCAGGCTGTGACACATGGCAGCTGTCAGAGCAGAACACATGAAGTCAGCAGATGTGTTTAAATTTAGCCTCTGCTTCCTCTGGAGGTCCATGACATCACAGTGAGGCCACGAAGGCCGTCCAGAATCCCAGGCTCCCACAAACATGTCCTCCTTCTCCCTGGATTGAAGGACAGGTGGGTCCACCCTATCCCAGGATGCACTGCAGCGTGGTGGTTGAACATATATCTGGGTCCAGAGATGGAGCAGCGCTCTCTCTCTGAGTCTTTGAGGCTGTTTTCTGTTTGAGTCTGGCTTCAGTTCAGTCTAATTTAGCAGCTGTGACATCAGAGATTGTAGGGGAGGAGCAACCACGCCCGCAGGTGAGTTTCCCACCCAGAAACAGAGCATGAACATCACCTCTGTCTGCGCTGTGTTGGTCACAAGCTTTGTTCTGGGCTTTTAAGTTGACCACATGACTCTCAGTACACAGCATGATGTGTGCGCTGTAAACAGGAAGCAGAGGAGCAGGACTGAGGTAAACGTCTCAGGGATAAAACTGAGACTGAGCTCCAGATGTTGCCACATGTTTCTGCTCTGCGTGTGTTTGATGATTATTTCAGGTATAGATGATGGAATATGACCAGTCTGATGTAAGCCTGCTTCTCTGACAGCGCCTCACCTCTGTGCTGCCCCCTGCTGGCTCTTATCATTATCATTCATCTTTTCAGTCCTTTGTCTGGTGCTGATCCAGCTGTGTGTGTTTGTGATGACAGTAAATAAATGTCAGACTTACAGCTCCTGTTTTACTGCATTAAAGTGATCAGATGACTTCAGCGCTTTGACCTGGATGGTAGTGAAAGCAGGAAATGACAAATGTAGCACAGCAGCAGCGTTTAACACGTCTGAGCTAGAAACAGAAACCCTGCTATGAACATCATTCATAGAACAGCTTCCAGCTTCTTTTGCTCGGCTACAGTTTGGATGGATTTGCATTTAAAGATGCAACGAGACTGAAATGGTGAGGGTCAGGAGGTCAAAGGTCAGAGCTCCAGTGGGTCTGAGGGCGGCCTCACGCTGGAGAAGGATGAAGGAGTCTGATCTGAGCCAGTGTTTGACATGAACACATCAGCACTGCTATCAGTGAGCCTAACGACAGCCGTTAGCATCGTTTCAGTGTTTCAGTCATAAAAACACTTCCTGTCACTGTGGTGGTTACAGTGACATCATGCAGTTTGTGTTTTGACCTCGAGAGGGCGACAAATCAGCACAGACAGAGAGCTCCATTCAAACTTTGCTGCCATCAGTAATAATTCTTCAAATATAATCATCAGTGTTTGAGCAGTTATGATATCAGGGACAATCTAGACATGTGAGACAATACTGAACATGTCACATGACACACCTTAAACATCATGTGATCCAGTCTCCGTCTGCACTTTCATTCATAACTTCAACAGGTTGAAATGAGCTTTTGAAGAACGCAGCGTTAGGTGTTTCCTTCCTGCTCAAAGTTTACTTTCACTTCCTGAACTTCGTGGAGTGGAGCTTGTTGTTGGTGTCTCTGTGTGAAGAAACTGTAAGTTTGTTTCCTCCTTTAACAGGAAATTTACTGTTTGTTTAGCTCAGGTTTGATTTTTTCACACAACAAACTGTGTGGGTTTTTTTTTATTTATTTCCGGTCTCTCCATTAAAGTCAGTCTGTAATGTTTTCCAACGAGGCCGAGTGTGTCCACCATTTTCTGTTAGTTTGTGATCAGAGTCACACTAAAAAATTTAATTGGCCTGAGCTCACCTGGAAAGACTCTGAGCTCTGGGTGTTTATATATACACGGACCTCTGGAGACAGAGAGTGGACTTTGTAAATGAATATTTTCTATAGATGTTTGTTAGATATAGAGTCAAGATGTCGGTGTTAAAAATACTGCGCCACAAACTGTTGACTCCGCTCCAACAGACTGTTCACACTGAAACAAAGATGGAGGACAGAACAGGTTCTACGTTGCTTAGATGGAACAAAAGTTAGTTTTAAATTTCAAATTGTCTCTTAAGAAATCAAAACATTTAAAATGCTTGCATATCAGTCGCAGACATTAAACATTAGAAAAATACTTTGGCGTTTTTCTTGATGAGAAAAGTTAGAATTAAGGTATTTATTATATGTTAGTACTAAGGTCAACTGTTTCCCCTCACTGCAGTGAAAATTAACTCAAACTTTGATTTTTAAGAAATTACACTTTATACTGAAGTGAAGGCAGTGTTGGGGAGTAACGGAATATATGTACCGATGTTATGTATTTAAAATAGAAAATATGAGTAACTGTATTCCATTACAGTTACCATTTAAAAAGGTGGTATTCAGAATACAGTTACATTGTTGAAATAGGTCTTTTTCTATTTCATTAAGCTACGCCCTCTCTATTTTTGGTAATTCCACGCCGGTGGAAACCCAAACAAAACACGCATTAAGAGGCTCTAATGCCTGTGTCTTTATCTCACGGCCAATGTCACCTCTATTTACGGCTCATGAGTGAAGAAATTTTTTAAAAACATATTCAAAAAATGATTTAACAGGGCTTTGGAGTTGATGTAACGCCGCAGTGCATTGTGGGAGCGCAGCGCTATTTGAGAAGGACACGAATCAAAACAAACACACTGTGTTGGAAGGACAACTGCCAGAACCATGCTTAAAATCAGCTCAAAAGTCAAAGGACTGTATCGAGACCATGCATTGGTAATGTGGACCCGTATGAAATACGGCAGTGGAGTAGAAACCCTGAAGACCTACCGCCATTGTCCTTCCCTGATACCTTCTTGTACCTTGTCTGTGGAGTCAGCGCATACACGGCGAATCATCTTCGGAATGATAAATTCCTGGAGGCACACATTTAATTCACAAACGGTTGGGTACAAGATTTGGCCATTTTTAAGCCTCCACATTGTGAGTACGTTGACCATATGACCAAGATACAGCCAGAGGTTGCACATAACAGTGACTTCTCCTCAGCAGCTGCCCCAGAAATTTGATCTAGATAAAACATAAACACACCGTATGCAGTGAAAGGCAAAAGGAGCCGTCCGCAAAAAAGGCAAATTACACTTGCTACTCTGAAGTTGTCACCGATAAGCTACTCTATAAAAGGAACATAGTTCTGCTGCATCACACATTAGGATGTTTGTTCTAATTTTCTTTGACCTCAGCGCATTGAAAATAAAACTAAAAGCCTATAAAGAAATGAATTTCTTTAGAACTTACTGGAATGAAAATGTCGGGAGCACACCAACAAAAAATGATGGCAGAGAACTCGATATCAGCTCGTCTCACCGCTGCTATCCAAGCCTGACGTCTTCGTTTAGTAACATCAGATACATGAGATCCCTTACATTGCCTCCAGGATGGGAAATGATAAAAAGAGCCCACTTTCCAGCTTATTCCGTTCCCGATAGTGCGATCTTTGTTATGTTTGATTTATTTATTTGTATATGTTTTGTGTATTTATACACAAGCACTCATATATATTCAAATAATTTAAAAACAAAGTTAATTTACCTGTTACTATCACACACCAAATCCGGTCATTGGTACTTGCTGGCTTGTGTAGCCACTAGGTAACAAAAGCTCAACAATCCGCCGAGCAGCCTGGAGCACTTCTGTTGTGTTTTTACGTGTTTTGTCTCTAGGGGCCACCGTAAATATAATTTTATTTTTTCACTCCACATAAAATGTAATAAATAAATCACATAATACAAAAAACTGCTATTTACATTTCAACTTTTAACTATTTAAATTTTCAGCTTTTTCCTTTTAAACATATTTAAAGTGAAACAACACAAAACACTGCAAACCACAGCACAATTTAATATAAATTAAAATATGAAAAAGAAGATGCATATTCTCTGTCATATGGGCCTGCATGAATAAACTTTCTGAATCCTTTACCATCTGCAACTGAAATAGTTGTGGATCATTACTATACCTTTCTAATGTGACCTTGTTGTGGCTCTCTTTCTCTCTCTCTCCCTCCCGCTCTGTTCCTGTGCTACTGAGTGTAACTACCGCCCCTCCCCCCTCTGCCCAGCGCAAAGCACAAGGCTCACGTGCTTTTCATTTCTAACCAGGGTCATCTGTGCAGCAACATTTCTTCATGTGGCACTTTTCCTTTATCAGATCTGTTTGAGCTTCTAGTTTCAGACGGAGAGCAGCTGAAGAAAAGCTCTGACTCCAACGTGAGATGGACTCTGTGATTCATCACCTCCACCAGCAACACACTGACCTGCATTCATCCATAGATGACACTCAGGACCCTGGTTCCACAGCTGTTCTTGTTCACAGCAGCATCCAGTTAGAGCGGAAACTGTATAATGCAATGATGATGTTCCAGCGTCATGTTGTTGCTCCTCCTCCACATGCTTACCTGCCACAGTTTAACTCCGCCTCTCAGACAGTCATGTCACCTGATCTGCATGTTTTGCTGTACGATGACGTCATCTTGACGTTGACGAGGAGGGCGAGAAAAACTAGTTTTGTCCTGCAGATGGCGATCTTGCACCGTGTTCAGAGAGCCGACACTATGATGATGCTGCTCTACTCAACTTACTTTAGCCTGGGTTGGACTCTATATGAGCGGCTTCCACTCTGGTTTCACTGTTAAATACACTTGTTTGATTTCACTTGGAAAAGTTGAAAAATACATTTTTTATTGCAAAATTATTTGTTGGTACATTTTTTGAGGGTCAAATATCTTGTTTGATTTGAGGAATGAACTGTTAAGGTGGAAAAAATGAATCATGTTAAAATACTTTAAATCAGTGCAGATGTATAATGTAACTTAAAATGTTGATAATGGTTGTAGTGGGCTTGTAATGTAAATGTGATTAAATGTGACATTAATGGTGACGCTGCATAAACCTGATAAAACAGTTCTATTAGTGGGTCTGTGTGATCAGCATCAGTGGGTTAAGGTGAGGCCTTGACTAGTAGAACGTCATGTTGGTGTATGACAACACATGAGCCAACATCAGACTCCGAGCGCTACTGTCACGGGGTGGAAATGGACAAGTTGCATTGGGTTTTTATTGTGCATGTTTTGCTGTGTTTTACATTTTAATATTTTAATACTATACAGTGGTTTATTTTTATGAGTTTTACTGCATGTTTATTGTATTTATTGGTGACTTGTCCGGAAAGACTCCGCCCCTCCCTGATTATGAACCATATACACCTGCGAGGTTCCCGGAGGCCAATAAGAGGGCCTACCAGCCGACAAACAGGAAGGCCTGAGAGAGAGAAGCAGCAGTGATGGCGATCTAGAAGTGGCAGCTGACGGCCGCAAGCGGCGGCGGCGCCGGAGTTGGCGTCAGTGCGAGGCTGGGAGAGCTTGGCGTGAAGCGAGCCAGGAGGATACAGCGCCGATACGCAAGGACGCAGGGCGAGGTGTCCGACTGCTTCAGCAACTGGAGGCCAGATTTCGCGTCTGCGGAAACTAGAGGCGGCGAGGCGGGCCGGTGCCGATTGGCAATTACAAAGAAGCAGCGGGCAGAGTTAAGAGCTCTGCCCACTCGGGGTAAGTCTTTTGACTTGTCCCCTTTAATGAATGATAGCTGCCGAAAAGAGTAGTGACTGCCGCTGCCTTTCTTCCTTTAGCGCACCAGGGCGCAGAACGCGAAGAAGGAGACGAGGACGCCGCCGGGTTTCCCTCCTGCACCGCTTCACTGGATTTTTAAATTTTTAGTGACTTAGGGACTTTTAATCTTGTGTTATTGATGTTTATGGTGTGTTCTCCCCTGGCCAGGGCTGTTTTAATCTATTTTACATTTTTTTTTACTGTTTAAATGTAATAAATTATATTTTATCTTTATGGTTTTTAAATTTGTTGTGCATTCCCTTGGCTGCCCCACTGCTCTGTCCGTTTTAGGAGGGTTTCTCTCTTCTTAATATCTGTGCAAAGAAACGCCTTCCCTCCCTCCGTTACACTACGATGCTAAAGATCAGAAGATCCAGTGTGACATCATCGTTACCTGGCAACAGCAGCCCTCATCTGACTTTACTGGAGGATATTTACACCAGCAACACTGTTTAGTTTGATATGACGGATTAACAACATGCTGTGATATCCAGTTCATCTGTAATAGATACTGGATCTAATCAGTCAGCAGATATTTGATCAGCTTATTTATAACTATACTAGAAACAAACACAACTGTGTTGGTGATTCATGCAAACTTGCATATCAGCCTTTGAAGGTTTTGTAGTATTGAGAACAAAGAGGTTGTGTTAGGGCTGAAAAGCCCGACTTGTTCTCCTCTGCAGGTCATCAAATGCACCACAGAAGTTTGTATTTGCACAGCCTGTATATGTTTGATGGCTTTATTATTCTCTGTTCAAAGACAATAAATGTGGAAAATGTCTCATGTAGTATCAGCTTCATTTAAAATGACTGCAAACATTTAGAGAACATGTGCTGCTGTTTGTCCTACATTTCCACACTGAATGAACCCTGAAAACGTGATGGCAGGTGGCAGATTGGAGCTCATTTTTCCCGAACATGATAGCTTGAACCAAGTTTGAATAACTAAGAGAACAATTGATACGCATAGTAGACCACTAAGGCGTAGTAGGGAAAGGTGTTTTTTTTTTTCCTTTGCAGGAGATTTGGCAAGACTCCAGGGAGCACCGGACCGAACGGAACCACTAGAAAGGGGCACCCAAAAGAAGCACAGAGCACCATAGTTGAAGAAGATTTGTTGTTTAGGAGATTAAAAGCTTGTTAAGGTTAAATGTGACCATAAAAGTAATAAAGAGTAATGATAGGGACTTTAGTAATAGTTTGCAGCAGGGGCGATTTTAGCCCATTTTTGGGGGTGCTTCAGCACCCCCAAAATGAATCAAAGCACCCCCAAAGATTTCTTACTTTTTTTGGACAATATTTGCTGTCTGTGTGACACACTGCTAAAAATATAAAAACCATACAGTACTTGGTTGAAACATAACATTTTAACAACAAAAGTATAGATAACACCACCCCCTCCCAAAATGGTTTGTTCCAGCTCGGCTCTCCCCTACTCTGGCTCTAGCGCCGTTGCTGCCAGAGCGGCAGCAGACACAGCGGAGCGGAGGTGTAAGTGCCTGGCTTAAAACAGGACATATTAGCTGCATTTAACCTTCAGTTACTCTTTATATAGTTAGGTAGGAGTCATAACATGTTTCTTTTTAGCTGAAAAACATTACACCCAGGTAACCTGCGGTGTTGAAAACATGTTTTCCGACGATGTTTGCTGCCCTACAATCCGTCCTGCTCTGTAGTAAAATCAGCGACATTTGACCGTCCTGTTGCTCCCATTGAAATGTATATAGCCAATTTAAAATCTAAAACTTAAAATTGTCCGTAGCCTGCTGTTGTTACCACTGTCCTGTTTGAAATGGATACTAACTAGCTAACTGACTGAATGCCCATTAACCTTATAACTCCTGTTGTGTGTGTGTGTGTGTGTGTGTACAGAGAGACAGCCAGGTTCATAAGGGATATAAGGAAGTTTTTTCAAAAAAAGGAGCCACATTCAGGTAAAAGTGTAAAATCAAATGATCTGTCAATCAAAAATATTGTTGGATCAGTGTTTCAATATTTATATCTTTTATTAGATGTTCATGTTGTTTGGTTATTTGCCTTTTGGTTGAAAGTACACTGAGAGAGGACTTTTTGTTAGTGATCTTAATAGTGTTTTTTCATATTAATGTAATTTTTCATCTAATTGAATACAATCTATTTGTGTATGATTGTCAGTCCAAAGAGGGAGAGAGGAAAGAGGGGAACGTGAGGAGAAAGTACAAGGTCAGGAAGAAGCAGGTAAGAAAAAAGACAGGGAACAGTGACAGGCAAAACAGAAACTGTTAAACTAACAAAGAGAAAAAACCTGATTTTACTCATACAGTCTGGAAGTTGTGTTCTCCCTATATAAAAGCTGCTATACAGAATCTGCAAAACAAACTGGGTTGAAACATTTTTGACCCTCTTTAACAACATTCCAACATAACATTATCATTGCTTGGGGAGATTAAAATTAATGATCTATTTTTATGTGGTTCAGCCACAACTCTACTAAAACCTCAGCCAGTAATACGTAGGCCAACTTTTGGACCGTCCAGCTGTCTGTATGACTGCCGCAGTACAATATCAGAAAGTGCCAAACAGAGCCCTGGTGGAGTGAGGAACTGTAAAGAGAAGCAGATGCTCTGTTTATATTCTAAAATTGTTTTAAGCTAGCTTGTTTCAAAGATTCTGTACAGCAGCTTTAAATGTTTTCCAAAAGCACACATAGACTTATCAGTGTTTCTCAAACTTTTTACAGTGTGTACCACCTGATAAAAATGTCAACCTCTCCCAAGTACCACTATGAAAGCATGAAACTCATAAATCTTACAACACAAAATTAGTATTATTAAATTAGTAAAATTAGTATCTGCAGTAAAGATTTTTATTTGTAATAATTTATTCTGTTTTGGGAGTGTTTTTTATGTATCTGTATTATATTATACATACACATTAAAAGTGAATCTCTGTCCAAATGCACTCAGTTTACTTCTTACTCACTATGAGCATCATTCATTATTCTCCCGCAGTAATTAAGGTTAGGATATGTATTTTTTTTTTATTCCAATCCATTCTTCTTTTGCAGCATTTAAATAACCTTTATCAGATTTGATGGTTTTGTTACAGACTTTTCAAAAAAAGTGTTTTGCCTTTCTTTCTCAAATGTGGGGATTAAATTGTGTTAAAATGTACAAAACAGTGATGTCATGTTTTGAGACGAGGACCCAGGCACAGAGAGACTTGTTGAATTTGAGAATCATATGATTTAAGAAAGAAATTTGCAGACTTGCACAGAGATGGTAAAATTATGATGACTAATAACGGAGACGAAGACAACAGACGATGAGGACAGGGAGGAACAGGGGTTTAAATGCACCCAGGAGAGAGTCAGAGAGAACATGGGACAACTGGAGACATTTAAGGATGCAGGGACTGACAGAGACAGGGAAGAAGTCTCATTGTGACGTGTAAAGTTTATCTTGCCTGGCTGGGCAGCTCTCTGGGTGCTCAGCACCCCCAAAGCTCTGATCCTAGAATCGCCCCTGGTTTGCAGGATTTCTATGTTATGTAAGTTGCCCAAGAAATAGTGTTAAGACCGGATTTATGTTATCCGTAGAGGGGGTGAAAAAACTTAACTCTATAGAGGCTGTTTCCAAAGAGTGATAAATGTAAGTAGGCCCTTTTACCAGGAAAAGCTAATTATATCTGTTGTTAGTAAACAGTAGTTATTGAGGGAGTCAGTTAATTAGGTTAACTAATAGAAATATGGTGACCTTTCTGGGGGAAAGGTCAAGAGGGGGTCTGTTAAGAAATAAATATATTCTTAATGCTGATTATATTGTTCTATGTATAAGAGAGGGCAAGCTTGTAGTTTGAGCTAAAAGTACTGACAGGAAACTGCATACTTTTGCAGAGCACAGGACCAGAAAGTGAAACTAAGCAGAGTGTTTGATCAAAACTTAAAGTGTGGTGTGACGTCGAGAAGTGTATAAATAACTAGGCTTCCTGTTTGTACTTCAGATGTGAGCTGGCGTTTCTGTGTGTGCTCAGTCTCTCTGTGGATGTTTGACTTTGTCTTTGATTTGAAGTTTCCACTTTATTTCCTTCTATTTGGATGTCAAATGGATTTGGAGAGTTCAGTGGTTTTCTGGACTTTGTTACTTCACTTTAGTATTTCATAGAAATGGAGCTCCACCTGCAGAGGACACATAACACTAGAGCTGTGCTGCTGCACCTTAACAGTGTCCCTCTGTCCTTCCAGATGTCAAACACTCAACCTTCTGCTGATAACAGCTGGAACATCTGCAGCTGACACAGCTCAGTGTGGACAACACAGGGTTAATGTGGCAGCAGCTGTTACATGATCATATTGATTTGCCTTAAATCCACATGCAGTTGATGAATCAAACGTCTGGATCATCATCTCCCTGCACTCACACTGAAACCTGCAGTGCTCCTGCTGACACACTCTTGGTCATGTGGTCATGTGACTGTACAGACAGACTCACACAGTAGGTAGAGTGTCTGCCCCATGATCGGAAGGTCGGGGGTTCGACCCCACTGAACGACTACCCTGAGGTACCCCTGAGCAAGGTACCGTCCCTACACACTGCTCCCCGGGCGCTGCACTGGTGGCTGCCCACTGCTTCACTGGGTGAATGGGTTAAATGCAGAGGAGTAATTTCCCTTCGGGGACTAACACAACAGACTTTACTTTACAAAGCAGGAAGTGGAAATCAGACTGAAGATGGACTCATGGGATATTTACTAAATATGATTTTGAAATCTCACTGAATCACTACAGAACCATTACAAGCATTACATCTGACTGTATATATGTATATGTGTATGTTTATTAGCACATGGAAAATAATGAAACACACATTTTTCATCATGTCTGCACTTTGACACAAACTCAACTTAGATATTTGTATGTAAGCAGCAGCAGCAGTAATGACAAAGAACTAATTTCTTGAAGAAAATCTGTTGTTCATTTCTTCACATTTGACTTCAAATGTCACAAATCGAGTATTTAAAGTCCATTTTTGGGGCTTTGATGAGTTGAATCAATGATTTGGATCACTGATTAGAGACCATACAGTTAGATGAACATCAGCAATGGTACGGCAGTACAACAGCTAACACATGGATGTGAATGATTCCAGAAGAACACTGTGAAAGTTTCACATGAATTGTGGGTAACATGCAATAATATTTGCGCTACCATAAGATCTCAACACAGACTGATTAGCTCATTGAGGACATTTATAATCTGACCTCACATAAACACAGGTTCATCAATAAATTATTATCAAAGTTTATCATCTGCAGTCTCTCATGGAGAGTCCACTCTGCTCCACCTCAGTCTGCAGCTCCACCTCCTCAGCCCTAAAGCCGTCTGATTGGCTGCTCTTCTCTCAGCTCTCTCTGTATTTGCTCTCATTGGTTCTCCACACTCTGGAGTCTGTTCAGCTTTTTAAGTGTGTCATTTTTAGGAGTGATACACTTCCTGTTGTAAGGCCTGTGATGTGTCTTAATGCCTGCTTGCGGACAGGAACTATTTTTTGTAGTGCCACAAGTCATTTGTGTGCTATCTTATTGTATATGTACCTGATTGTTGCGGAAACACTTTTGAGTATTTGTACAGGTAATACCTGAGTTTGTGTTTCCTTCATTTCATGTAAAGCTTGTATATCGATTTGGTGTTTGGAAAGATTTTGACTGACATGAACAGTTTCTCTAAGTTATAAAAAATGATTCATAAAACAGGAAGCAGAGGAGCAGGACTGAGGTAAACCTCTGAGGGATCAAAGTGAGGCTAAGCTCCAGATGTTTCCACATGCTCTGCCATGTGTTTGATGATTATTTCAGGTATAGATTATAGAATATGATCAGTCTGATGTCAGCCTGCTTCTCTAACAGCGCCTCACCTCTCTGTGCTGCCCCCTGCTGGCTCTGATCATTACTGACTGACAAGGTTATCATCGTTAACGAAAACTAACGAAATAACGAAAACTAGAAGTGAAAAAACATTTTCGTTAACGGAAATAAAAATGAAAACAAAAAAAGGAAAACTAACTAAAACTGTAATGAGTGTTCACAAAACTAACTAAAATTAACTGAATTTATAGCAAAAATGTGTTTAGTTTTCGTTGATGTGTGCGTGTCATACAATAGTCAAGGGTAAAAAAGAAGTTTAGTTTCCAGGTTTTTTTCTTGCTGTGTCTCATTATGCCAGCAGGTGGCAAGTACGTTAGTCGAGTCGTCTGTGTCGCTGCTCCGTCCATGCGCAGAATCATGTCAGGAAAAGTCTGGAGAAAGCACCAGCTTCCAATTTGGGATTAATTTGAATATGACTGTGTTTTAGATAAAGCAACTGTCTTGTAGTGGAACGAGACAAATTATGAGGGACATTTCTAAAGGGAAAAAAATCCCACAAACCTTAAAGTGCACTTGAAAAGCTCACACATGAAGGCTAACCTAGCTTACCTGGAGAAGGTAAGGGAGCACACTCAACCCTCATCCCCAGAAACAGAAGCTAACCCCAGGCAAGGCAGCGTGATGCATCCCGAGACAACAGGACTGGGATATCTACATAACTGTGTGAGTCAATTGCCTTAACACCCGGTGCTGCAAGAGTTAATAGTCTCATTGGGGCCAAGATATACATTTTATAGTTGCCTGGTATCAATGGTTGTTCATCTGCCTTTATTTATTTATTTAAAGAAGCCATAGGTGGGAATGTGAGTTGTCTGTCTCTGCGTGTTAGCCCTGCGACAGACAGGCGACCTGTCCAGGGTGCAGGGTATGGTAGCTGGAATAGCACCATACCCAAGGATAAGCAGAAGAGAATGACTGATATAATGAAACTGGGATTTTGTTACACTTAATTATTGCAAACACAACTAAAACTATAACTGAAACTAATCAAAACTAAACTGAAACCAAGGATTTTCAAAAAAATAAAAACTAAACTAGCAAACAATTGGTAAGAACTAATTAAAACTAATATAAAATTGAAAATCTGAAGTCAAAACGAAATAAAAATAAAAACTAATGAAAATTGCAAAACTATTAAAACCCTGCTGACTGAATCCTTGACCCACTTACTGCCACTTTATTAGGTAAAGCTTGCTAACACTGGCTCACACCTGCTTTGCCTTCAGAGCTGCCTTAAATCTTCATGGCTCTGATTCAGCGAGGTGGGAAGGAAAAGGGAGTTTTTCCTTCCCACTGTCATTGCTCACAGGGGGTCATATGATTGTTGGGTTTTTCTCTGTATCTATTATTGTACAATCTACTGTACAATATAAAGCGCCTTGAGGCGACTGTTGTTGTGATATGGCGCTATATAAATAAAATTAAATTGAATTGAATTGCTGAAAACATGCCACAGAGTCAAGTGATCAGTGACGTCTGCTTCAACACTGACAGATAGAAAACTGCATCCACATAAACAGATATATAATAATTATAATCAAATCCTGATTTTCATCTTTTCAGACCTTTGTGTGGTTGCTAATCCAGTTATGTGTGTTTGTGATGACAGTAAATAAATGTCAGACTTACAGCTCCTGTTTTACTGCATTAAAGTGATCAGATGACTTCAGCACTTCGACATGGATGGTAGTGAAAGCAGGAAATGACAAATGTAGCACAGCAGCAGCGTTGCACACGTCTGAGCTGGAAACAGAAACCCTGCTATGAACATCATTCATAGAACAGCTTCCAGCTTCTTTTGCTTGGCTACAGTTTGGATGGATTTGCATTTAAAGATGCAACGAGACTAAAATGGTTAGGGTCAGGAGGTCAAAGGTCAGAGCTCCTGTGGGTCTGAGGGCGGCCTCATGCTGGAGAAGGATGAAGGACTCTGACCTGAGCCAGTGTTTGACATGAACACATCAGCACTGCTATCAGTGAGCCTAATGACAGCCGTTAGCATCATTTCAGTGTTTCAGTCATTTAAAAACACTTCCTGTCACTGTGGTGGTTACAGTGACATCATGCAGTTTGTGTTTTGACCTCCAGAGGGCGACAAATCAGCACAGACAGAGAGCTCCATTCAAACTTTGCTGCCATCAGTAATAATTCTTCAAATATAATCATCAGTGTTTGAGCAGTTATGATATCAGGGACAATCTAGACATGTGTGACAATACTGAACATGTCACATGACACACCTTAAACATCATGTGATCCAGTCTCAGTCAGCACTTTCATTCATAACTTTAACACGTTGAAATGAGCTTTAAAGAAACACTAGTTTAGTGCTGAAATATTCAAACGCTGCAGGAAGAAGAACAACAAAGTGATGACACATGTTTGTGTTTCAAACTGGAAAAGCAGCTGAAATAAATTGCAGCCTGCCAGAGGTTTGGGGGTTTCCGAGGTTTACTTGAACGCAGCACAGTGTCCTCAAACGCCTCTCCACACCTTTCCTTCCTGCTCAAAGTTTACTTTCACTTTCCTGAACTTCGTGGAGTGGAGCTTGTTGTTGGTGTCTCTGTGTGAAGAAACTGTAAGTTTGCTTTGTTTCCTCCTTTAACAGTTTGTCTTTAGGAACATTACTGTTTGTTCAGCACATGTTTGATTTCTTGATTTCAACAAACTCTGTGTGTTTTTAGTTCCGGTGTCCGGTCTTTCCATTAAAGTCAGTCTGTAGTGTTTTTCAACGAGGCCGAGTATGTCCGCCATTTTCTCTCTGTGTGTATATGTGTGAATCAGACTGGATGTGTCCTTAACTCCACTGGAGAGTCTCTGAGCGCTAGGTGTTTTTATTTACAGGGACAGCAGTAGACGGAGAGCAGACTTTGTAAATGAATATTTTGTATAGATGTATAAATAGATTTGTGTTGGAGACAGATTCAACATGTCTGTCTTAAAAATACTGCGTCACAAACTGTTGGTTCTGCTCCAACGGTAAGAAGTGTTATAAAACACACAAAAGTTAAGTTATAAAAGTTATTTCAGATCTGGTGTGCTGCAGGCAGTTACTAGTTTTTCTAGTTTAAATTTTCATGAAGAATATTTCCTTGGCTAAAAAAGTT
Organism: Oreochromis niloticus; assembly: GCF_001858045.2. NCBI lineage: Eukaryota > Metazoa > Chordata > Actinopteri > Cichliformes > Cichlidae > Oreochromis > Oreochromis niloticus. Next base: position 8,844 of record NW_020328123.1, on the reverse strand, counting down.
TTGTTTTTTTCCTAATGAATATTATGTGAGATAGAGCTGCTTGTGTTTTACTTTCTTGGGTTTACCTGAATAAGCAGCTCCCTTTATGTTCTCAGTTCTTCTGTACCTAATGTCTGCATGTGGTTTGTCATCTTCAAACACGAGTCTTTAAACTCTGCAGACTGTGAATGTTTTGCTTTGCTGTGTAAAAGCACAGCAGCTGGACTTAGACTTCTAAGGCTTTCACACAGAGTATGAGGTGGGCTAAATGAAAGAGAGAATAGAAAGGATTATTTTAAACTTGGAATCATATAAAGTCATTCCTATAATCCAAGAATAAAAATAAGTTTTTAACATTTATATGTCATATCATCATATCTGACTGGAAAATAAGTCAAGGTTTGTTTCTTTAACATTCATAAGAATATAACAGGAAATAGAACAAATTACTTGCTCTAGTGAGTAATTAGCGTGAATGCTTGAAAAGGTGTGAATACTGTGAATGCTTTTCAAGCATTCACAGTATTGTTCTTCTAATCTTTATTATTGTGTGGATGTTGATTAACCCTTTAAGACCTACCATAGAACCAAGTCGGCCAGAGCTTATATTAGATTTTTACATGCTGTAGTGCCATTTTTGGGAGTATTTCAAGTTGATATACATCAATACAATCATTATAGCCCAAATTTTAATAATATGTATGCATTAAGTACATAGTAATTACATAAATTGCAAAAAAGTGCAAAAACTACAAAAAAATTGAAAATCGTTTGTTTTTTTAACATATATTTCTAGTTAGAGAAATTTAAGAGGCTTATCCCTCAAAACTGTAAATACAAAAAAGTTGCACAAAATAGTTTCCCACCACAAGAAATTTATTTTGAGTGTCTTCGCAGTTTTATTTAAATACACCAATTTTTATATACTGCAGGAAAAACGAAAATAAATATTAAAGTGCAAATTTGCAAAAAAGCAGCATATGCATGAAAATAAACTATTTCCAGCAGTGCAATATGAGTTCTAAGCATCCCAGAAACGACACAGAAAGTCATAAAGTCAAAGATAACTTTTAAAAACACCAGTATAGGCTCATGAGGCCCTAATGGTAAAAAAAAAAACTACATTTCCGCGAAAATGACGTCACTTCTGGTTTTAGGCAGGTATTGGCGGGCATGCGAAAGTTCACGCTGACGTCTATTCCAACGTAGGAAGTGTTATGAACAGCTGATCGGATCGACAAAGCGTGTTTCTGGAATATTATGTTTTTGTTGCTGCAAGCACTTTTTATGCAGTTTTTGCAAAGGTATATGTGGAAGGAAACCGTGACCTAGGACAAGCTGATGGCATAAGATGTAAGTACAACTCCTCCGGTTTCATATGCAAAAAAAATTATTGCTCTAGCTTACGTGGTTGCAGTGCTACCGGGATTTAAAAATAGTTACGCAAAACAGAGCGTGCCCGCTCCGACCGGTTTTAAAGGGTTAAGCATCCACACTATTGAGTTCCTGTTTCTCTTTATTGTGTGGATCCTGATTAAGCATCCACACTATTGAGTTCCTGTTTCTCTTTATTCTTTATCCTTTATTCTTCAAGTTGCTGCTTTCTTTGCCGCTTAACTACTCCCTCAGTTTTCAGCCGTTTTTCACCGTTCAAACTCTCAACTGTTCTGCTCTTTCTGCTACTGCTTGCTATGACTTTTGGTACTTATTAGTGTGAATGCTTGTAAAAGCATTCATAGTATTGTTGTTGTAATCTTTATTAGTGTGAATGCTTGTAAAAGCATTCACAGTATTGTTGTTGTAATCTTTATTAGTGTGAATGCTTGTAAAAGCATTCACAGTATTGTTCTTCTAATCTTTATTAGTGTGAATGCTTGTAAAAGCATTCACAGTATTGTTCTTCTAATCTTTATTATTATTATATTTTATTATATATTCCGTACGTTTTTTGTACTGTATCTCCTTCAAAACCGTTCAACTTAGAAAAACCATTCAAACACCGTTAGATTCCTCTTCTTTTGGACATGACTGCTTCTATTTTTCTCATTTTTAACATTTATATTTTTAATTTTATTCAACTTTTTTCAACAAAAATTTCCCATGTATTTCAATGGGGAGACCCTTCAAATCCTCATTCAACTTACTCCTCTTTAAACTGTATCTACTTCCACATACATTGACATAGAGCCACCATTCAAACTTTAAAACGAAGACAAGACATTCAACTATTCAACTTGTATTTATCTTTTCAATATCTATTATACTTTTTCTTCAGTTCCAGTTTAAGTTTCATGATGTTTTTTCAGCCGTTTCAGAGTTTATAATGGGTGTGTATGGGACGGAATGTTGGGGCTAGAGTGAGACAGCTCAACTGCTAGAGTGAGAGTAGCAAAAAAATAAATCTTAAAATATTTTTTAAAACTGCTGCTGTGTCCACGGTGTTTGGTCTACAGGTATGATTTTACCCTCAAAACGTAGCCATCGCTGTCCTCTTTCATCCAATGTGTTTACTATTGTACTAGGTGTTATGGTTCTTTCATAAATGTCACCAATGCACAGCCTCCTCCCTCCAACTCCTCCATAGACTCTAATGTTAAAATGGCTCAGAAGGTTTGTTTTAAAATCAGAAGAGCATGGTCTTTTTACACTGTCACCAAGTCCATATAATAAACTCCACAAGCATGAAAACTGAGAATTAGGTAGACTGGACATTGCTGTCACTCACGGTGAAAGAATTTTGTCAATAGGACCTGTACTTTTCATTTGGGAGCGATTTGTTTCGACCTGACTTTTCTATTCATTTTAAGCAGCAAAAGTGAGGTGCATGTCTGTGCGCGTGTGTATGGAGCCAGTGGGTGCAGTCACTATAGCAACCAGGCTCACACCTGCCTGCCTAATGAGCTCTGTCTCTCACTCTGCCAAGATTCATCTTAAACACTTCTCTTTCAACTGCTGCTGTGTCCACAGTGTTTGCTCTACAACCATCATTTTACCCTCAAAACGTCACCATTGTTGTTCTCTTTCCAACAGAGTGTCTTTGAAAGCTCAGATATGTAAAGTTTTTAAACTGTGTGGATCCAAGTGGAGGGATCACATTTTAGTCATTCAGTGATTCAAAGAATATGAACTTTTAATATTCATTCAGATGTTTTCTGACTCTAAATAGTCTTTTGTCATTTCTTATGTTTTTCTAATTTACATTTAAAACATTTTCAGCTCTTTTCCAACTTCTTCTCTGTGGTTGTCAGCTTTTAGCAGTTCAGCTTTTTTGTTTTCAGGTACAAATTTCTGTATTTTTCATCTCATTCAACATTTTTAACTTAAAATTCAGCAATTAATTCATTTCAGTGCATACATTCAGATTCAAGCATTCACACTGCAGTTTCTTCAGAAAATGCATTTTCTAGTTATTATTATTATTATATCATATTCCGTACGTTTTTGTGCATCTATCTCCTTCAAAACCGTTCAACTTAGAAAAACCATTCAAACACCATTAGATTCCTCTTCTTTTGGACAAGTGTGCTTGTATTTTTCTCATTTATAACATTTATATTTTTAAAATTATTCAACTTTTTTCAACAAAAATTTCCCATGTATTTCAATGGGGAGACCCTTCAAATTCTCCTTCAACTTACTCCTCTTTAAACTGTATGTACTTCCACATACGTTGACATAGATCCACCATTCAAACTTTAAAACGAAGACAAGACATTCAACTATTCAACTTGTATTTATCTTTTCAATATCTATTATACTTTTTCTTCAGTTCCAGTTTAAGTTTCATGATGATTTTTCAGCCGTTTCAGAGTTTATAATGGGTGTGTATGGGACGGAATGTTGGGGCTAGAGTGAGACAGCTCAACTGCCAGAGTGAGAGGAGCAAAAAAATTAATCTTAAAATATTTTTTAAAACTGCTGCTGTGTCCACAGCGTTTGCTCTACAGGTATGATTTTACCCTCAAAACGTAGCCATCGCTGTCCTCTTTCATCCAATGTGTTTACTATTGTCCTAGGTGTTATGGTTCTTTCATAAATGTCACCAAAGCACAGCCTCCTCCCTCCAACTCCTCCATAGACTCTAATGTTAAAATGGCTCAGAAGGTTCGTTTGAAAATCAGAAGAGCATGGTGTTTTTACACTGTCACCACGTCCATATAATAAACTCCACAGGCATGAAAACTGAGAATTAGGTAGACTGGACATTGCTGCCGCTCACGGTGAAAGAATTTCGTCAATAGGACCTGTACTTTTCATTTGGGAGCGATTTGTTTCGACCTGACTTTTCTGTTCATTTTAAGCAGCAAAAGTGAGGTGCATGTCTGTGTGCGTGTGTATGGAGCCATTGGGTGCAGTCACTATAGCAACCAGGCTCACACCTGCCTGCCTAATGAGCTCTGTCTCTCACTGTGCCAAGATTCATCTTAAAGACTTCTCTTTAAACTGCTGCTGTGTCCACAGTGTTTGCTCTACAGCCATCATTTTACCCTCAAAACGACGCCATCGTTGTTCTCTTTGCAACAACGTGACTTTGAAAGCTCAGACATTTAAACTTTTTAAACTGTGTAGATCCAAGTGGAGGGATCACATTTTAGTAATTCAGTGATTTAAAGAATATGAAATTTTAATATTCATTCAGATGTTTTCTGACTTTAAATTTTCTTTTGTCATTTCTTAGGTTTTTCTAATTTCCATTTAAAACATTTTCAACTATTTTCCAACTTCTTCTCTGTGGATGTCAGCTTTTAGCAGTTCAGCACTTTTGTTTTCAGGCGAAAATTTCTGTATTTTTCATCTCATTCAAAATTTTTAACTTAAAATTCAGCAATTAATTCATTTCAGTGCATACATTCAGATTCAAGCATTCACACTGCAGTTTCTTCAGAAAATGCACTTTCTAGTTCTATTTTATTATTAGTGTGAATGCTTGTAAAAGCATTCACAGTATTGTTCTTCTAATCTTTATTATTAGTGTGAATGCTTGTAAAAGCATTCACAGTATTGTTCTTCTATTCTTTATTATTATATTTTATCTATTCCGTACGTTTTTTGTACTGCTACGCCTTTAAAACCGTTCAACTTAGAAAAACCATTCAAACACCGTTAGATTCCTCTTCTTTTGGACATGACTGCTTCTACTTTTCTCATTTTTAACATTTATATTTTTAATTTTATTCAACTTTTTTCAACAAATATTTCCCATGTATTTCAATGGGGAGACCCTTCAAATTCTTCTTCAACTCACTCCTCTTAAAACTGTATCTACTTTCATATACATTGACGTAGAGCCACCATTCAAACTTTAAAACGAAGCCAAGACATTCAACTATTCAACTTGTATTTATCTTTTCAATATCTATTATACTTTTTCTTCAGTTCCAGTTTAAGTTTCATGATGTTTTTTCAGCCGTTTCAGAGTTTATAATGGGTGTGTATGGGACAGAATGTTGGGGCTAGAGTGAGACAGCTCAACTGCTAGAGTGAGAGTAGCAAAAAAATTAATCTTAAAATATTTTTTAAAACTGCTGCTGTGTCCACGGTGTTTGGTCTACAGGTATGATTTTACCCTCAAAACGTAGCCATCGCTGTCCTCTTTCATCCAATGTGTTTACTATTGTACTAGGTGTTATGGTTCTTTCATAAATGTCACCAAAGCACAGCCTCCTCCCTCCAACTCCTCCATAGACTCTAATGTTAAAATGGCTCAGAAGGTTCGTTTGAAAATCAGAAGAGCATGGTGTTTTTACACTGTCACCACGTCCATATAATAAACTCCACAGGCATGAAAACTGAGAATTAGGTAGACTGGACATTGCTGCCGCTCACGGTGAAAGAATTTTGTCAATAGGACCTGTACTTTTCATTTGGGAGCGATTTGTTTCAACCTGACTTTTCTGTTCATTTTAAGCAGCAAAAGTGAGGTGCATGTCTGTGTGCGTGTGTATGGAGCCATTGGGTGCAGTCACTATAGCAACCAGGCTCACACCTGCCTGCCTAACGAGCTCTGTCTCTCACTGTGCCAAGATTCATCTTAAACACTTCTCTTTAAACTGCTGCTGTGTCCACAGTGTTTGCTCTACAGCCATCATTTTACCCTCAAAACGACGCCATCGTTGTTCTCTTTGCAACAACGTGACTTTGAAAGCTCAGACATTTAAACTTTTTAAACTGTGTAGATCCAAGTGGAGGGATCACATTTTAGTAATTCAGTGATTTAAAGAATATGAAATTTTAATATTCATTCAGATGTTTTCTGACTTTAAATTTTCTTTTGTCATTTCTTAGGTTTTCTAATTTCCATTTAAAACATTTTCAACTATTTTCCAACTTCTTCTCTGTGGATGTCAGCTTTTAGCAGTTCAGCACTTTTGTTTTCAGGCGAAAATTTCTGTATTTTTCATCTCATTCAAAATTTTTAACTTAAAATTCAGCAATTAATTCATTTCAGTGCATACATTCAGATTCAAGCATTCACACTGCAGTTTCTTCAGAAAATGCACTTTCTAGTTAGTGTGAATGCTTGTAAAAGCATTCACAGTATTGTTCTTCTAATCTTTATTATTATTAGTGTGAATGCTTGTAAAAGCATTCACAGTATTGTTGTTGTAATCTTTATTCTATTTTATTATTATTCTTCCGTACGTTTTTTGTACTCTATCTCCTTCAAAACCGTTCAACTTAGAAAAACCATTCAAACACCGTTAGATTCCTCTTCTTTTGGACATGACTGGTTGTATTTTTCTCATTCATAACATTTATATTTTTAAAATTATTCAACTTTTTTTCAACAAAAATTTCCCATGTATTTCAATGGGGAGACCCTTCAAATCCTCATTCAACTTACTCCTCTTTAAACTGTATCTACTTTAACATACGTTGACATAGAGCCACCATTCAAACTTTAAAACGAAGACAAGACATTCAACTATTCAACTTGTATTTATCTTTTCAATATCTGTTATACTTTTTCTTCAGTTCCAGTTTAAGTTTCATGATGTTTTTTCAGCCGTTTCAGAGTTTATAATGGGTGTGGATGGGACGGAATGTTGGGGCTAGAGTGATACAGCTCAACTGCTAGAGTGAGAGGAGCAAAAAAATTAATCTTAAAATATTTTTTAAAACTGCTGCTGTGTCCTCAGCGTTTGCTCTTCCGGTATGATTTTACCCTCAAAACGTAGCCATCGCTGTCCTCTTTCATCCAATGTGTTTATTATTGTACTAGGTGTTATGGTTCTTTCATAAATGTCACCAATGCGCAGCCTCCTCCCTCCAACTCTTCCATAGACTCTAATGTTAAAATGGTTCAGAAGGTTCGTTTGAAAATCAGAAGAGCATGGTGTCTTTCCACTGTCACCACGTCCATATAATAAACTCCACAGGCATGAAAACTGAGAATTTGGTAGACTAGACATTGCTGTCGCTCACGGTGAAAGAATTTTGTCAATACGACTTGTACTTTTCATTTGGGAACGATTTGTTTCGGCCTGACTTTTCTGTTCATTTTAAGCAGCAAAAGTGAGGTGCATGTCTGTGTGCGTGTGTATGGAGCCAATGGGTGCAGTCACTATAGCAACCAGGCTCACACCTGCCTGCTTAACGAGCTCTCTCTCACTGTGCCAAGAATCATCTTTAACACTTTTCTTTTAACTGCTGCTGTGTCCACGGTGTTTGGTCTACATCCATCATTTTACCCTCAAAACGTCGCCATCGTTCTTCTCTTTCCAACAGAGTGTCTTTGAAAGCTCAGATATGTAAACTTTGTTAACTGTTTTGATCCAAGTGGAGGGATCAAATTTTAGTCATTCAGTGATTCAAAGAATATGAACTTTTAATATTCATTCAGATGTTTTTTGACTCTAAATGTTCTTTTCTCACTTCTTAGGTTTTTCTAATTTACAATTAAAACATTTTCAGCTTTTTTCCAACTTCTTCTTCTGTGTAACCTTCAGCTTTTAGCAGTTCAGCACTTTTGTTTTCAGGTTCAAATTTCTTTATTTTTCATCTCATTCAACATTTTTAACTTAAAATTCAGCAATTAATTCTTTTCAGTGCATATATTCAGATTCAAGCATTCACACTGCAGTTTCTTCAGAAAATGCACTTTCTAGTTATTATTATTATATTTTATTATATATTCCGTACGTTATTTGTAGTCTATCTCCTTCAAAACCGTTCAACTTAGAAAAACCATTCAAACACCGTTAGATTCCTCTTCTTTTGGACATGACTGCTTCTATTTTTCTCATTTTTAACATTTATATTTTTAATTTTATTCAACTTTTTTCAACAAAAATTTCCCATGTATTTCAATGGGGAGACCCTTCAAATCCTCATTCAACTTACTCCTTTAAACTGTATCTACTTCCATAACATTGACATAGAGCCACCATTCAACTTTAAAACGAAGACAAGACATTCAACTATTCAACTTGTATTTATCTTTTCAATATCTATATACTTTCTTCATTCCAGTTTAAGTTCATGATGTTTTTTCAGCCGTTTCAGAGTTTATAATGGGTGTGTATGGGACGGAATGTTGGGGCTAGAGTGAGACAGTGAACTGCTAGAGTGAGAGGAGCGATAAAATAAATCTTAAAATATTTTAAAACTGCTGCTGTGCACGGTGTTGGTCTACAGGTCTGATTTTACCCTCAAACGTAGCCATCGCTGTCCTCTTTCATCCAATGTTTACTATTGTACTAGTGTTATGGTTCTTTCATAAATGTCACCAAAGCACAGCCTCCTCCCTCCAACTCCTCCATAGTCTCTAATGTTAAAATGGCTCAGAAGGTTCGTTGAAAACAGAAGTACAGGCTTCTTTTACACTGTCACCACGTCCATATAATAAACTCCACAGGCATGAAA